>NC_056732.1:285579725-285747225 GCF_019279795.1 Protopterus annectens | reverse complement strand
TGTAGGCAGTGCAAGTATGTGTACTGACCCTAAAGTAAAGTTTAGGGATCAAATGTACATTGTGACAGGCAAATTTAACTGCAAAACCAGAAGTGTGGTTTATGCCACTGTCTGCCAGAGATGCGCTGCATTTTATACTGGTAAGACCGAAAGGAAAGTGAAGCAGCGCATCTATGAACATGTGTACGCCATAAATAGATGCGATCTTAACAACGCTCTGGCTAGGCATATTAGTGAATTTCCAGACCACCATTTTAAGTTCACTGTTCTTAAGAAAATTAATTTTGACATTAGGGGTGGTCCTTGGTAGAATCAGCTGGAAACTGATGAACTTTTTTGGCAAATCCGCACTGCTGCCTACATGTACCCTGGTCTGAACGACCATGTCTCTATTAGTTGCATTCTAAAAAACCTTTCTTTGAAAAGGTGATATGGGTTTTAAATGTTTTTTAAATGTTTGTTTTTTATTTTGCACCTTTTTACATTTACTTTTTATATATAATTAAAAGTTATTTGCTTTTTGGTTGTTTGTATAGCAGTATTAGTTTCAGATTGATATTAGCTGAAGTGTGTTATTCTGAATTAGTGGTTGTTTCCGGTTTTACTGTGTGGTTATTTCAATTGATTTTAATTGCATCTTTTTAGCATAATTAATTGGTTCAGATGCGTATAAATCTTGTTTTAAATTGTACTCATTTAATTATCTTTTTGTCTGAGGAAGGAGGGACATTGAGCTCTCCGGAAGCGTGTGCTAACATTATTAAATAATAATATTATCAAATAACCTTTTATGTCTAATTTGAGTGGGTCGCTTCCTAAAGCTTTGGTTTTTTGTTTATTTGGTTTGTTTTCTTGAGTTTTTGAGTTTTTGTGAGTTTTCGTTGGTCATAATGAGCGAGTTGGAAGCATCCCCTCAAGGTTCCTTGTTTACTCAAGTGGAATGTAATGGCGACATTGGTTTAAATAATTGGTCCGTTGGTGAAGAGGCGAATACCAAGGGTAACCTGATGGCCCTTTTGAGGTTAGTGATGGGACGCATGGATAACCTCACTCAACGCATCGATCTTTTGCAAGCAGTGGGTGCTAGTGCTGGTTGTTCTTTTACAAGAAGCCAGCCTTCTAGTTCTTTAACAACTAACTTACCGAGGCAGCACCTAGCACCAGTAATTAACACATGTTTAGTTCAAGCCAGAAGCAACAGCAACAACACCAACGGTGAGCGCAGTCCTGAATTGCCTAGTATTCAGGCTGAGGAAGGCGCTTCAACTCAGCGTTTAAACGAAGGAATGCAATGGATTGACTCTGTGCATTCAGCTACATCTTTGGTGCTTACAATTGGTAGGTTTTTAAGTAACAATGATTTTTTCGGCAACGGGATTGGCAATGTGATTGACCCAACACAACAGGATAATGCCGATCAAGTCGTAAGTAACATCACCAACCTTATTGGTATTTTTGATCAGAAAGTATTCAAGTGCAGGAAACTGCAACTTGAAATCTCTTATTTACAGGAGTGTTTGGCAAAGCAGTTGATTCCAAAGGGTCTTTGACAGTGGTGTTACCCTGTTGATCTGGTGGAAGGCTCACAGTTTCATAAGGACCTTCTTGCACTTTTTGATAGACTTGGTTTTGAATTCATTAACCTGCTTATCACACAGTACAAAATGGAGGTTCAACACTTACAATTTGACTTAGAGCTCCTTGAGCAGAGCATTAAAAATGACACTGATTTTTTGAGATATAAGTACGAATATTCTCGAATTTTCACCAGCATCGAGGCTACTATGAACAAACTTGTCAATACTAAGAGGAAGAAAATTGCTAGGGACATCTGGGACTACAGTAATAATAAAGCATATCCTTGCCCTCCACCAAATTTTAAAATGCCCTTCGAGTTTGGGTTTGTTGACAATTTTAGCATGGAACCGCTAAATGAACCGAATGAGCAACAGGTTCATGGGCTGGTAATCAGGACGAAGAGGTTCAGCCTCTGCGTCGTAGTGAAAGATTGCTTAATAGTGCCAATATTAGTTCTAATAACAATGTCAATAAAGGGGCTAATAACAACCAGCAAGCCCCAGTTTTGACAAGCCCAGAGGTCAGAATAATACAAATCAACAGGGTTTTCCCAGAAACAGCAAGACCAGACAGACGAACACGAGAGGGAGGTACAATCACGGCAATTCCAAGAACAGGAGGAACCAGAGGAGGAGATGATGAGCCATTTTAACGATCCCCAGATCATTGTTGATTCAAAGGGTGATTTTAAAATATACAATTATACATCCTTTGTTATTAGTTCTGACATGGTGGAGTTTTTTTCAAGAGGCCTTTCCTTTGTACCCAATTCTCGTTTTTACTTAGTTAAGACTATTGTTGATCTTAAAATTTTGTAAGAAAATTGAATTTAAGATTTTTAATGGGTGACAAAGGTATAATGGACAGTAAATTTAAAACTCCTAGTGCTTACAATCCTCCTCTACAAGAGACTTTACGTCTGTTTGAAAAAATGTGTGAATATGACTTTAAGGCTTTATCGGCGAATAAGTTGCATGTGGACAAACAAGGTCTTAATATTACTAAGTCCCAGTGGGATTTCATCACAATGCTGCAGAATTGCAACATAAGAGTTATAAAGCCCGATAAGGGGGGCGGTTTGGTTTTTATGGATTATTTTTTGTATGTTGAAAAAATGTCAATGCTTTTGAATACCGACTTTTACGCATTGGTGACAATTAACAAAGTTAATACAGCTTATTCCAAGATAAGGAATATCGTTGAGGATTTGTTTTTAGAGAGGGTCATCGATACAGATGTGTATCAGTATTTGACGACGTTAGCTCCCAAGCTACCTGTTCTTTTTGGCATCCCTAAAATCCATAAATCCATTCACGACCCCCCCCCTTTCGGCCTATCGTAGATGGCCGGGGCTCCATAACCTATGCTTGTGCAAAGTTTGTCGACATTATTTTAAAACCTTTGTTAGATCAAGAATCCCAGATTTGTAAGGATTCCTGGAGTTTTCTCCAGGATATTGGTAAAATTTCATTTGGCAAGGAGTGGTGTTTTTTAACCATAGACATTAAAGATTTATATACTGTAATCACCCAAGATTTGGGTATCCAATGGGTTGGAGAATTTCTAAGGCACAAGAAGGTGGATGATAACACTATTTACGTGGTGGAAACACTCTTAGAAATTGTTTTAAATTCCAATTTTATGCTATTTGATGGTAATATTTATCTACAAAAATCAGGGGTAGCAATGGGTTCGCCATGTGTTGGGAGCTTTGCCAATTGTGTGTTGGCTTATTGGGAAAAGACATTTTTGTTTTCCAATGCACTGTTTGATGAATGTGTTGCCTGGTACACTCGATTAAAGGAAGACATGTTCTTAATTTGGAAAGCACCACCATGCCGTGTTCCCCTGTTTATGGACAGTATCTCTAGCATGACACATTTTTTAGAGTTCACTTATAACTTACAAGAGTCTAGTATTAATTATTTAGACATTTTATTGATTAAGGACTCAGTCAATTTGAAATATAAGAGTGTTATCTATAGAAAACCCACTTATTCTAATTCATTTCTCCACTTCACTAGTTGCCACCCTAACCATCAAAAGAAAGCTGTTGTGAAAGGGCAGATGGTTAGGGCGGCCAGGATGATATCTGATGAGGATGATTTCCTAGTGGAGTGTGAGCATTTGAGTGCCATGTTTCTCAACAGGGGGTACCCTTTTCAGTTTGTATTACATATTAAATCTGAAGTTATTTACAAAAGACAGTCCGGCTTTTACAAACCAATTTTGTCTGGGAATTGCAATTTCCTGCCTGGAGAAGAGTTTATGTCAGCATGACTCAAATTATCAACAATACTAGGGATTTTATAGGTACTAGATTTTTGTGCACATTCAGCTTGGATCATTTTGAGATTAGGAATGTGCTCAATAAGAATTGGGCTCTCATTGCCGAAGACCTTTACCTTTTTAGTAAGTTAGGAGATAGTCCAAAAACTACCTTTAAGAGAGGCTATAATTTGAAGGCACTTTTTGAGGCTAAGCCCAAATTTGGGGGTTACCATAATTTCGGGATGACCAAATGTGGGACATGTAGGCAGTGCAAGTTTATGTGTACTGACCCTAAAGTAAAGTTTAGAGATCAAATGTACAATGTGAGAGGCAAATTTAACTGCAAAACCAGAAGTGTGGTTTATGCCGCTGTCTGCCAGAGATGCGCTGCATTTTATATTGGTAAGACTGAAAGGAAAGTGAAGCAGCGCATCTATGAACATGTGTACGCCATAAATAGATGCGATCTTAACAACGCTCTGGCTAGGCATATTAGTGAATTTCTGGACCACCATTTTAAGTTCACTGTTCTTAAGAAAATTAATTTTGACATTAGGGGTGGTCCTTGGCAGAATCAGCTGGAAATTGATGAACTTTTTTGGCAAATCTGCACTGCTGCCTACATGTACCCTGGTCTGAACGACCATGTCTCTATTAGTTGCATTCTAAAAAAATCTTTCTTTGAAAATGTGATATGGGTTTTAAATGTTTTTAAATGTTTGTTTTTTATTTTGCACCTTTTTACATTTACTTTTTATATATAATTAAAAGTTATTTGCTTTTTGGTTGTTTGTATAGCAGTATTAGTTTCGGATTGGTATTAGCTGAAGTGTGTTATTCTGAATTAGTAGTTGTTTCCGGTTTTACTGTGCGGTTATTTCAATTGATTTTAATTGCATCTTTTTAGCATGATTAATTGGTTCAGATGCGTATAAATCTTGTTTTAAATTGTACTAATTTAATTATCTTTTTGTCTGAGGAAGGACGGACATTGAGCTCTCCGAAAGCATGTGCTAACATTATTAAATAATAATATTATCAAATAACCTTTTATGTTTAATTTGAATGGGTCGCTTCCTAAAGCTTTGGTGTTTTGTTTATATAACTGACACCATCACAATCACACTGACAAACAGAACAGTCTGTATGGCAGGAGGCAGTAGGCTGGCATTTACCCAAGGTGAATTGTATGGCAATGTACATCCAGATACCTTAAGGCAGCTTACCCCTAATACCCCCACATGTTGTAACAGCCTATGTTAGTTATGGTGCATCCCCTCTAGACTCAATAATACAGGACCATATACCACTGTAACATACACTGGCCTCTGGAGTGCATGAGGCACACACGTATTGTGTAGGTGAAGCCCACACATATATGGCCCCAACCCCACAGTATGTGTGGGGGATACAACAGCAGTGGACTGATGGCAGGAATGGCAGCATGACATACTAACAGCCCACTACAGAACAACCCCTGACAACATGTCATATGTGCAAAGCCTGGTATGTAGGTGGAGGACAGAGGCTGGAGCACAGGCCCATATGTGTAAAACTGTTGTCATACACTAAGCAAGTTGCTGGTGTTATAGGATAGACTGCACTGATAGACGTGATTTTAAGAACCTTCTAGAGCAGAGAGAAACCTTTTGGCAAATAGCACTTGATGCTGATAGGAAGCCTGGGTTAAATTAATCTATAAATGTAAAGTGTTTTTTAAAGTATAGGACTTTAAGAGTCAACAAAAATGAATTAATGTCAAAATAGATACTATATATAGTAGACTCTTGATATATTAACTCATAGATATTTATACGTATGGATTTTATTAGTATTTTATTATATATTTGTTTTTGTTTTTTGTTTTTGTTTCTCTCCTTGTAAAAAAGTGACTACTAATTGAAATTTCACAACAATAATTTTCTATTTTCAATTGGATAATAAATTGAGTGTTTGGTGCCAAAATGGAATGTATTTAACACTTGAATTTTATTCTACTGTTATTATGTTTCTGAAGAAGTAAGGTTCTGATGAAAGTGGAAATAAAGTTGTGTTTATGCTATTTTTGGTGTTAACTGGCCTTCATTGACCTTGGGAAGCTCCTGAGTTGTTTCTCAGTTTGGTTTGCAGAGATACACGTAATTTCTTTGATCTGGTAATTTTTTTTTATGTCCTATTTATTGTTGTGGTGAGGTTTAGATCCCTAGAGCGTGTGGTTTGAGGGATATGGTTTTCTTTAGGTGGAGTTTGTCCATCAATTCTGGCTAGGACATGGCCTTGTATGTCAGGCATAGATCACCTCTGAGCAGGCAGTATGCAACAGAGTACAGTTGGAGTGTCTTCAGTCAAGCTGCATAGGGCATCTGTTTGAGGCCAGTGATCCTCTTGGTGAGGTACTTCTGTGGTCTTTCCAGCTGTTGCAGGTGTCTTGTAAGGTACATCCCAAATGGGGCATTGTACTCTATGATGGGTCTGATGAGTGATATGTAGAGGGGCACAATGACCTCTTTTGATCTGGATGCAAACCCTTTTGTGATTAGGTGGGCCACATAGAAGGATTTTCTAACCACTTTGGCAATGTGATTATCAAAGGAGAGATTACTATCTATTTGGGTCCCCAGATCCCTTCTTACATCTTCTGTATTTAGGGGGCTACCACCTATGTGGTAGTTTTTGGGTACTTTGTTTTTTTCCAAAGGGGATGACTATGCACTTTTTGGCATGTAGCTTGAGGCCATGGTCTTGACACCAGGTATCTGTCTCAGTGAGACCCTTTTGGAGGATGTCTGTGTCAGCCGGAGAGTCAATTATAGCCCCCAGTTTGCAGTCATCTGTGAACTTGGTCAGCCATAGACTTTCTGTGCTTGCCTGTACCTCAGAGAAGAATATGCTGAACAGGAGGGGTCCTAGGACTGAGCCCTGGGGAATGCCACTTGTAACAGGTTTAGAGTCAGACCTAGCTCCCACAACTCTTACCATGTGGGTTCTGCCTGTGAGCCAGTTGGCAACCCATCTTGTGACATAGGGGTTTATGTTCAGGCTGGTGAGCTTGTCTATAATACCAGAATGGGGAATGGTGTCGAAGGCCTTTGCAAGGTCTAGGTAGGCTGTGTGGTCTACCTTTCACTCATCTATAGCCCTGGAAACTGTCTCAAAGACGTCCACCAGGTTTAGGAGGCATGATCTGCCCTTAAGAAGGACGAACTGGGTACGGTCCAGTGTTTGGAGGTTCCCAATGTCTCTGTTAATGAGATCCATGATGCTGCGCTCCATAGCTTTGCAGACCAAGCTAGTCAGGTTTATAGGGTGATAGTTCCCGGTGTCTGTTGTGGCTCCACCTTTGTGGAGCAGAATAACTGTTGCTGTGCGCAACTCTATGGGCACGTAGCCTGTGGACAGGCTGAGTTTGAATAGTCTGTTTAGGTGATGGGTTAGGTCATCTTTGAGCTCATGTAGGATGCAGCCTGGGACACCATCCAGCCCCATTGATGCTGTGTTTTTGGCTTTGGAAAGGGCTGTTTTAACCTGAGTGTCTGTGATTTCAGGGGCACTACATTCTTCTGTTATGGTTATGGGCCCTTTTGGGGGTGAGAGGGGGGTGAAGTTTGCACTGAACCTGTCTGCCAGGATGTTGGTGATATCAGTCGGTTCAGTGTATTTTGTGCCATTCTGCACTAACTCCGAGCAGATCTGAGAATTGCCACTTAGATTCTTGACATAGCTAAAGAATGCCTTGTGGTTATCTTTGAAGTCCTTGGCAATTTTTCTTTCGAAGCTAGCCTTGCATGATTTTATGAGGGATCGTAGTTTCTTGCTGATACTGATCAGGGACATCTTACCTTCTTGGAATTTTACTCTTTTCTGTACTAGTTTACTCCTTCTGTTGTATAGCTTGTTTACTCCTTCTGTTGTATAGCTTGTTTATGGCAGGGGTCCATCAGACTGGTTTCCTTTTCTTGGAGGAGTGAGTCTTGGTTTTGCTTGGGATAGCACGATCCATGCATTCTTGTAGGTGCCCGTAGAGTGTATTAGTAAAGGATTTTGCAGCTTGGGCAGTGTTATCCTTTAGCATGGGGACTTTGAAACTTTCCACCTTGGTCTTAAGTAACGTGAAGTTTGCTTTTGAAAAGTTTTTCATGGTGGTTTCTTTGACCGGGGGTGGGGGCAGAATGTGGATATCCAGAGTGATTAGTTTATCGTCAGATCTAATCAGCAAGGGGGTTGACCTCTGGTGTGGAACACCATTCACCCATGTTGGTGATGACCAGGTCCAGTATGTTGACATCTCTGGTGGGGGTGTTGACCAGTTGATCCAGGGCATTGGAGTTTATAAATTCTATGAAATGTTGAGCAAGTTAGTTAGTACTTCAGTAGTTCTCCCAGTTAATGTTTGGGTAATTGAAATCACCCAATATCATGGTGGTTGGTAGGACCTTTATGTTTCCCAGTGTTTCCAAAAATGAGTAATGGGGGTCCTGGGACATGGTGGGTGATCTGTAGCAAGCTACAATTTGAATTGCAGTTTTGCCTATTGTTATTTGCATGTGGATGATGTCTGAAGCATTGTGCTGTGCCACTAACCTGGAGGTGTGGGTATCATTGATGAATATGGATACGCCCCTGCCTTTTGTGTTTCAGTATGGGTTTTGTGGCCGAAATGTATGGTATGAGTTGTAGCCTGGTAGTGCTGGGGTGCTCTCTGGAGCCTTAAACCAGGTTTCTGTTACTGCACATATAACGATTTTCTCCATATTGAGGAGTGCCTTGAGTATATATATATATATATATATATATATATATATATATATATATATATATATATATATATATATATATACATATATATATATATATATCCATATCTATATATATAAATATATCTACAGTCATGTCCACAAATATACAGATACTCATGTGTAAACATATACATATATCTACACATATATAGATATATACCTATATGCAAATGTCTATATATATACAAATACACAGACAAATATATATGTACATAAATACATGCCCTCTGTATTACTACCACAGTGCTGCATGCTATGTGTGAGGAAACAGCACGCATAGCAATACACACAGATATCTACAGCTGCCAGTGTGTGCCAGCTATCAGTGTGTGCAACATGGATGGGTATGTCACATGTGAACCCCTTGTAGGGACCACATTGCCCTTGTCTGTGAAGTATGGAATGGGAATATGGGGAAGTATGGCAGGTATAGTTGTGGAGGTGGTCAGGGTTGGTAGATATAGAGGACAGCCTACAGGGGTGATATGTGACACATGTGGTGGGTAAACACCCTGGATGGTGTGTGTGTGTGTGTGTGTGTGTGTGTGTGTGTGTGTGTGTGTGTGTGTGTGTGTGTGTGTGTGTGTGTGTGTGTGTGTGTGTGGTCTGTGATGTGGATGCCCCATGGGCCCCAATATGGGCACAATTGGAACAAGCCTCCCACCCACTGCTACTCTCAGCAGCAGTCCACATCCCAAAGATGCCTGGACTGGACGCTGAGCAGGAGGAGCATGTGGGCCCTTTGAATGTACTGGGTGCCTTAAGGTGATGTAACACATCCCACATGTGTCTGTGGAGCCCGTTATGGAACAGACCCTGGACCTGTCCTCAGGCGACAGGAACATGTCTGTGTGTGCCAGCGGGGGGGGCGGACAACATCCTTTGGCTTGGTTCTACCTGATGGTATTACTGGACCAGTACATGAGGAGCCCCCAGGGTGGGTCACACATGTGATGTGGCCTAGTAACATGGGCAAATGTGTTTGGAGAGATGGTTCTGCTGGCCAATAGTACATATACATGATATTGTGTCACTGTTATAGAACATATGTCGGTAGTAATAGTCTAAACAATCCCAGAATATGTCCAACAGCATGCATAGATAACTGCAATAACACAAAATGTTAGATGTGCAGCAAACACATAGCAAGCATACCACAGGCATATATGGAACCATTGTGGCCCTGACAATGGCATGCAGGTGAATAGTCTGTAACAGGCTGGCAATGATAGTGTCCACACAGGGAACATGGCTACAAACACATTGCACAAAGTGTGGTACAGTACAATATCTGCCCCACTGGTAGGTATGCTGTAGCCGTACCTATTGAGTTGTGTGTACAGTATGTTGTCGCTGATATGGTGGGGGGTGACAGTGATTTGTATTAAGAACTGTGGTAACTTTGCTGCATGACTTGCTTACACCTGTGTCCATCTTTATGTCTTTCAGGCATGATGTCCCATGGAAGGCTACCAGCCTACACAGCAGCTGAAAATGAAATCCTGCTGAATGAACTAATAAAGCACTATGTGAGCTTGTTTGGCCAGGCCTCCCATGATCAGCAGGAGTGGACCGGCCTGTGAAATGACCTAGTCCACAGGGTCAATGATGTTAGACTGCACAACCGCAGTTATGAGCAGATCCGGCATCATTGTTCTGACCTGCTTCACAATGTCCATCAGCATGCTGCTGCAGTCTGAAAGGATCACCCCACCACAGGTGGGGTCCATGCCATCCATCCCCCCAACAAGTGTGGAGGAGCTCATGGCCAGCCTTGTGGTATCTGCCTGTCCGGCCAGCCACCAACTGTCAGACACCTTTGTGGAGGTGGGTGCCACCCACACACTAGCCGAGGAGCATGCAGGTAAGGCCATAGGGCACATCAGTAGACCACTGTTGCGTATACATCCGCATCGGTACTGGTAGATCATGCATATCTGACATGTCATAGATATATTTTGTTGCTGCATAGTAGTGATAAACAGATGTCCATATGTGGTAGTATTGTGGAAATGTACTGTTGAGGTATTATAATACTGCACCCACCCTGTAGCAATGCCATAGGTGTGGCCACTGACTTTGCATCTCTCACCCTCTTATGTAGGTCCCTCCGGGATACCACCAAGACAGCAGCCTGTAGCTGGTGACTATGGTTTATGTAGATGCTTACCAATACACCGGGCATGTAATGGCGATGGTATATTCCATGCACATATCTAACACACCTACCCAGAATGCATGCTGTACATGTACACGAATTGTTGCTGTGAAATGCATGCCATCACAGGGGTGACCATGATGGGGTATTTGGAAGGGTATGTCAGACACCTGCATGATAACTAACATCCTGACATTGTGGAATGTGTCCACAGGGAGTAACATAATGGTGGGAGACATGGCCTAGAGTAGGGACATGTATGGAACAACACCCATATACGGTGCAACACCAGTGTATATACCTGTAGGACAATGGCAACTGCTGCAGAGATACACTATAGCATAAGGCATTACAGTGGTCCACATTATCAGCTGGAACTAGGCTGTAACATGCGGTGTTCAGTGTATGGGACACTGCAAAATGACACACATGTGTAGGGCTTATTTCTCATGCATCTGCAAAAAGGCTGAAGGAGGGGGGTGTCAGTATGACACACCAGTGCACTGCAGCAGAGATCCTAAGGATGCTAAGAATGGCTGTATCTGCACATAGTCAGATTCAGGACCTCTGGCAGACATAACCCTACCCCACAGCAATAGTGATGGCAGTGTGTGAACACCAGGGGATGTGCACATGAGTAGATCTTGCAATCCTGCAGATTAGGGGGACATGTGTAGGGCAGACTGAACATACACTGGCAAATGCCGATGGCCCATGCTGGTATACCTCTGCCAGGAGTAGTGACTGCTGTAGTACACACAACAAGAAGTGCAACAAACCGTCATGATAAGGGTGTGCACACATATGCCTACACAGTGTGTATGCATTGTGGTCAGCATCCTCACACCTAACAGATTCCGTAGACACTGCATGTGAAAGTACAGGACATATGTCACATATCGGGCTCATGTACTGTTAAGATAGGTGGTGATGTGGTCCCATAGCAGATCAAGGATGGGTGTGTCATATCAATAAGGGTGTCTACAGCCCCCATGGCCATGGTATGCTCTGATGATTGCCAGTGTAAGAGTATTGGATTGATCATACATGGTCCGCTGATGTTGAGAGCTGTAAATCAGACATCAGGCATTCACAAATGACATCTGTCCACATATCATCCCAGATATGTGTTGCTGGAAAACATAGGGGCTTTGATCATTAAAGCTGACATAACTGATACAGTAGTACACATTCAGCAATGGGCTGTACACCTGTGAGGTGTGGTGCACAGTACATGGCAGGGTGCAGAACAGGTGCACAGCAATACTGTGTACATGGGTGCAGTGGTATCCAGGTGAAGAGGCATCACCTAGTGACACAGCACATGCATCACACACATGTATACTGTTGCTAGCATGGATTGACTATAGCTGCACTGCATGCTGTTGGGTACCATATGTTATGCATGTTGAGAGATGGGTTTTAGGAGGACTGTGTGTACTATCATTGTGCAACCTCACGTGTGTGTGTGTGTGTGTGTGTGTGTGTGTGTGTGTGTGTGTGTGTGTGTGTGTGTGTGCGCACACGCGCGCATCTGGGTGAGTCGTTTGTTTGTCTGTAGGGTCACTCTGGTGAAGTGGAGGTAGGTTAATGCATGTAGGATGCATGTGTGTGTGTGTGTGTGTGTTTGTGTGACTGGCCATGTATGCACATGTGTGATTGTGGGCTGTTCATACAGCAGTACCTCCCTTTGGGATTGTGCAGTACATGGACATGGACTGCCACAATGCACACCAGGAATACTTGTCATGTATGTAATCACAGGACAGCTGATAGTATAATATGGTCTGTAGCATGGAATAGGCATTGAGAGGAAAGGTAGACACCAGGTACACCCTTAATATCACATTCAGCAGAGAGGTCACCTACAACCCAGTTATGTAGCACTACAGATGCATTGGGGAAGTACTAGTCAACACCAGGGAGTGCATCCATATATTACAGTTGTCACATGATAAGCTGATTGAGCAGCATATCTAGCATGTACTGAGCATTACATACACATGACACACCAGTGCATGATATTATGGAGTGAACATAGTAGTCCACACATATAGGGGCCATGCTCATGATGTCTGTACATACACAGGGTGAACACCAAATGACAACAGTGAGGCCATCTACAACCACTAACACAGGTCAGGCAGGTAATGTAGTAACAGGTCTTGTGTTGTGATCACTTGTGTAGGCATTAAGAGGACTGATATGTTAATGAGTAGTATCAATGTGTGTATGTTACCAAGTGTGATGCAGGATGGGGAACACATGGACATATATGTGGGACTGTATGTAAAGTCAGGGACAGGTAGGTATTACGGTGGTGTGTGTGTGTGTGTGTGTGTGTGTGTGTGTGTGTGTGTGTGTGTGTGTGTGTGTGTGTGTGTGTGTGTGTGTTCTGTTAGGCAATGCTGTACAGGTTTTAACGTGCATTTATTGTTTTCCCCCACAGGTGGCGAGGTGGGTCAGGGTCCCTCCTGCATGCAATCTGATGTTGGTGTCCATACAGACACCAAAGATGATGATAGTACTGTTGAGGCACAGGTGGTGTTGTCAGGGGCCGAAACAGCGCCATCATTTGACATCCCCCTTTTAACCACCCCAACCCCACACACAGTTTCAGTGCCTTTTAACCACCCCAACCCCACACACAGTTTCAGTGCCTATACATACCCCATCACCAGTGGCCATAGCAGAGGGACAGCTGGCATTTGGTGGCTGAGCACAGGAAGGGGTGGTAACGATGCTACTGTGTCTGGTCACAGCAGGCATAGCCAGATGTCCAGCAGGTCATCACATAGGCAGATGTCCAAGGGAGCTCATGGTAGGGCCGCTGGACATCATGCCCCTGGCAGAGGCAACATAGCTGGTACCAGCAGGCACATGTTTCAGGCTGTCATGGAGGCACAGGCACGTATAGAACGTTACACCAGACAGGGCCTGAGGCTGCAGAGATCTGCACCCACATCTGCAATTGACAATGCCCTTGAACTGGCTGGTGTCATCCATGCATTAACTGAGTTCATGGATAGATGGTCTGGTGAGATGATGGCCCTCATCGACCGTGGTCTGTCCATGCTTGAACGTGTGGTGAGTGTGCGGCAATGGCTGTGTGGATGTAGGCCAGCAACGCCAACAGCTGGCAGTCAATTTGGATGTGCTAGGACACAAGGGGTTCCCATTGTGGCAGTACCAGCCCAGGCACTGTGGGGGCGCACTGTCCACACCACACCACAGCAGGCCACGAGCACATGGTCCTGGCCAGTCCCAGGAGGTACCTGGTACCAGCGGACATTTGTCATCATCAGGTGAGAGTAGCACATCAAGGCTTGTACCTGCACATGCCCATGGAACCCCTGGCAGGCACACTCCACATGTCCATGGCCCGAGGCACTGAACTGCACACCCTGCCAGGTATGGTCTGCAGCTGCCATAAATGCCTGTGTAGAGCAGCCACATGGCAGAACTGTGTGCATGCATACCCATACACTATACAAACACACCTAGGGCAACCCCATACCTACACACACCACATCCCCATGCCCACTTCACCTCACTACACATGGTGTCAAATGTATAGCCCACCCTTGGCCTCTGGCAAACCAACAACACACCTTGTACATATTATGATACATGTGCCACATCCCTGTCATCCATATCATCTATGCAGGGACATGCTGCTATGGTTCTGATGCACATGGTGACTGTACTACAGTGTACCACAGCACTGCAGTGTAACATGTTGTAAGGAGTAAAGTGTAATGCATATATGTCAGTTAGTGTAGCCATCCAGCAATGATGCATTATAGCTGTTAGTAACACTGGTTGATTGTGGTCTCTATAATGTTATCTATTTGGGTTATAGGTGTACATGTGTTAGCATGAGGATGTCTGTGCATATGATGATACCTGTGCCATATCCCTGTCATCCATACCATCAATGCAGGGACAGGCTAATATGGTTCTGATGTGCATGGTGACTGTACTACAGTGTACCACAGTGTTGCAGTGTAACATGTTGTAAGGAGTATATAGCTGTTACTAACACTGGTTGATCATGGTCTTTATAATGTATCCATTTGTGTTGTAGGTGTACATGTGTCAGGATGAGGATGGTCTGCAGTCATATTCCACAATGGGGTATGGCACTGTGGTAACAACATAGCCGTAACATATCTGGGGTACAGTTGAACACATGTCACAGGTTAGTATAACAGTTATTGCCTGTACCACATGGACAGATGACCCGCTGGGGCGTGTATACCCTGCAACCTGATGTAGACCCATCCACATACACGCACACTGTTACTTGGCAACACTGGGACTAGACCCCTACCTAGGTATGTAGTGATACTGAAGTGCGTGGCTTACATTGCACACACCACACAGGGTTTAGGGTGAGGTGTGTCCCAGGTTACATGTTACATGCAGAACATCCCCAGACATGTACAGTATGCCAATGGGGGATGTAATGGGTGTATATGAACAATACATAGTGTGACATACCTTCATACACATATTAACAGACACATAACAGGCAGACACACATCTGAGAGTCCAGGGCCTATCTCTGCTAACTAACTTGACCGTGTGTCCAATGTGTTACAGGTAGGCTGCACACAGCACCATGCATAATTGGCCTGGAATGTGGTATCAGTTACCCGTATTGTCGATGGTGACAGTGGTAACCATAATGTGGTACATGGGACATATACCGGGTGTACCTTGGTGTAATGACAGTGTACACAGCACCCACATCCTCCAGTGGATATTGTACTCCCTGACACCCATGATGACACTGATATACCCACCATCACACATTGGCCACTGCTCTGATACAAGCCATTGTTGATCCCAACAGTGGTACTACAGGGATATGCATCTGATGCACATGCCACACGCATAGCAGGGAGTTGCATTGTCATACCTCACCGATGGGCAGCAACAACACTATCTGTACTACCATGTGGCAATGGGTATTGTAATAGGTGTATGTGGCCTTGGAATGCTGTACCCTATAGATAAACGGACATGCACACATACCCACACTTGCCAGAACAAAATGGGTATCCCATGCCTATTAACCCATTTGTACAACACTGTTGTGATGGTACTACAAGGCTCATGTAGCCAGTATGGGGAGGAGCTTAACAGGGTACATGTAATGTCCCATACAGCAGCAGCCACAACTGGCTATGGCAATGGGTGTTGCAGTGGTTGTGAAGGCCCTCATGGAATTCCCATGTACAGGTGTGCTAACACACAGACACTGCTATACTCAGTCATGCACACATACACATGTGTCAGAACTGGGGTGCATTGCTGCAGGTGGTCATACATGTGTACCTAGCTTTTGTCCAAGGAGAGATGGGTTGTGTAGGGGTTGTGTGTACAGTGGTATCCTGCCACCTGCCATGTGGCAGCAGGCAATTTATCAACAGACACTGCTGTGGTGACCTTCAGGGTGAGAGTGACATGCATCAGCCATTCCACCAGGTGCCTCCTGCACATGGCCACTGAGGTGATCATGTTAACATGCATGCAGCATGCATTACAACACAAGGTAAGTGTATGTGATGGAGACCTGTACCCAAGCATGTTCTGTTGACTGTGGTAGTGTAGTGAAGGTAACTGTGGCATGTGGTGCGTACAGGGTGTTATCTCCAATATGTGCCAGTTCTTACACAGCTGGGCAGACATGTCAGTGTCAATCAAGCTTATGATGCCTGTAAATATCCCAGCTGGATACCTGCCATCTGCACATCTGTACAGGGACTGACAGTCATCAGCTTGGCAAGTAGCTATGCAGTAGGATGAATGTGTTGACAGATAGACATTTCACAACAATATGTATGCCATACCTACATGTCAGGAGCCCTCACTATTATGTGCTGTATAGATGGTAGTCTACAGTTACATTCCACATGTCGGATCATTACCCAGTAGGGTTATATACTGTGACACAGCTCACACACCAGGGATACAACAGGGAGGCCTCAGAGTCCAGCTATGCCTGCAGGTGTGCCTGTTGTCAGTACTATATTCAGCACTCTACTCTTGCCTGGGTAAGCACTGTCAACAGTAGTACCACCATGATACACTACATGCCAATGTGACAGCACGTACCCTGGGCTACTACCCCTATATGTAACACAGTCACATGGATGACAGTGCTGTACAGGCCTCATATACGTCTGTGTCCCACACATGACACTCACACCCCTTGCTACTGTAATGACAGCACACAGGCACATGTATTGTACATGGCATTACATACACTTATTACAGATGTCATTACCCTGCTATGTTATCAGACTGGGTGGTATGAACTGGTTACTAGGGCTAAGCCATGCTTAGCAGGCATCAACATTGCTGCAGTATACCAGCTGAGCTGATTTGTTCACTGGTAAGCAAAGCCTACACTGTGTAAACGCTCATATGTTTACCCGTAGCTTAGCATGACTTAGCTTCATGCAAACCCGCGCAATTGTGCTTAAAGCTGCTCAAAACTGCCTTAACCACTCCGTATCTGACAGCCCTTGTTCTGCCCAGCAACAAAATGAACAGACCAGACTACAAAGCCAGTGAAAAAGATGCCACCAATCTTGTATTAAATCTTTTATTCACACTAAATAACACTCTGGCACCTTGGCACAGCCTTCCTGGAGTTACAAAAAAGGGGCAAGACAAAGCATATACCACTGATTTAGTTATACATGAAAAAGCAAACACGTAAGCTGATAGGGTAACATACATTGGAGCAGCATATAACATCAGATAGAACAAGACCAAGACAAATCTACCACAGTCTGTACACAGTCCAAGGTGCATATTCACAATACATACACTGTCGACAATCACCATAAGTACACAGACCTCAGTACTGTACACACAACCACAGAATGCCCAGGCTATGTCCTCAAAGATAACCCCTACTATACATAACATGTGTCGCAGTCTGACATCTCACTGGCTTGTTATCAGATATGATGTCACTAAATTATGGTGTACAGAACATATGCACCTCTTACCGCATGACATATGTACACAAGTTGACAGAGTTGTGGCTGGAGGCACAAACACAGGGCCAATATTGACATGTTGCTGTGATAACCTCATACATTTACTGTTGTAACAGGGTTTGTTGTGACATATGCCTTATGAGGGATATAAAGTCAGTAACTCTCATGTCTGTCAACATGTACTGTCTGCAGTCCTCACACTATGCTTCTGCAGTTCACAGATAGGTGCTCTGTGAGTAAACACAAGAATCAAAAGGCACCACACACTGCCCAGTCTCCAGATGACTCTACAGATGGGGATTTCCTCAGAAACATAGCACTGTCATGACAGGTATTAAAACATGTAGACCAGCCATATCCACGCACACCCTGTTAAACCAACATTACTCCAAATGCAGAATAGCGACACTTACATTCTATAGTCATGTCAGGCACATCCCCCTCCTGTGTGTTGGCCTGTTTCCACAGTGTATGTTGTTAGAGGTTAATCCCAAATCCATCTGTGATGCTGTTTGCCAAACAAACAGATCTAGGTCCTACTCACAGTGAATGAAAAGGCCCAACACCAACATGATGTTCCTAGATATTGGAGTGTGTTTCCATGCAATTGGCTATGGGAATGTTACCACAGCTGTTCCACATGCAATCAGCTAGAGGAGGGCTGCAATTTGTGCAGATGCCATCAGCTGATCATGAGCATCACTTACAAAACACATGCTGCTGCTTAAGCAAAGCAGGTGTACATCTCCACATCCACCGCAGAGGGAGTGAGAGAGTCAGACAGAGGCAAAGATAGGTCGGGGAGGGGGTGGGAGAGTAAAACCTAAGCATGTTTTTGTCACACACCTACCAGTACAGGGTATCAAACCACTGACTGACTGCATATTGCTATTACGTCTATGCAGTTATTGGATACACTACATAGCTTGCATGTTGAGGAGCTCTCCAAACGTATATGTGATGGTGAGTGACATCTGCAAAAGTGATATGGTAGTGATACTGTAGATGTAGTACACATGTCTGTCTGCATGAACAGGTGTCAGTGTCAACACAGCCACACTCTCTCAGGGACCCACACACATTGACACACTGGCAGGGTCAGGAATACACCTCCTCACCAGTTAGTTTACCACAATACAGTACTGTGCGGGTATCACATGCACCACAGGAGTTATCCAGAGGTTATATGGGCAAAGGGTATGTGGAAGTGTCTGACATCAGACAGCATGCTTCAGTATGCCAATGAAGGTTGTAGTGAGTGTGAATGTGGTCAGAAGCATCATACACCACACACACACACAGACAGGGTGCCAGTACTGGCATGCATGGGTGCATTGCTTCACGAGTGTGTAGTGGTTGACTGTGCCAGAAGGCTATACAAGGCTAGGTGATGGGTATACCTTGGCATCAGGCCACATGACAATGGTCTGCAGTGTGGCTCAGGAGTGTAGTGTCTGGATTGGCCCACACAGGTGGGTATTGTATTCACCATCCAGTCACCTGGGTAACTATTGTGTGTGGCCATTGCTATGCATTGCTTGCCATGTATGTGTTCTTTAGTCCAATGACATGGATGGTGTCTGGGATGTGCACACATCCCACATGTATGTACAGTGACATTTGGAACTGTACCTGAGGTGTCTGGACCATGTTGTGTACACAGATTGTTATCATCTGATGTGCTAGTCCTGGCCTCATGTGGCGGGAACAGGTAATGGACAGCAGGTTGGCCCTGCACCTACAATGATAGCATGATACAGGTATTCACTGGTGTCAGTGGCATCTGTCCATACAGTGCATGTGTTTAAGGCATGGTATTTCCTTTCTGGGTTATGTTTGATGGCACCACAGGCATTGCAGGTGTCCAGTGGGGAATATAGTGATTGTGCACTGTCTGTATGTATGTGCCTATTGTACTGATGGACAGGGTGCCATGCCCTCTGTAGTCTGCTGCAATCACACCATGGTTACTATCTGTGGGCAATATGCAGGGTACTACCACCATAGTGGTTGTTGCCTAGGCAAGTGTGTTTGTGTATGAGACATGGGTTGAGAGTGTTCTCTGGGTAATAGAAGGGTTGCTAACTTTGTTCACCATGCCTTGATGTCACATGTAGGGGTATGGATTGGCAAACCAGCCTCTCGGCTATTTCACATCTGTTATCCTTGTAAGGAGGACATTGTGACATATAATAGGGCCACTATTTAAGATATTTGCAAAACCCACTCCCCAATGAGTTCAATTGTTACACACTCACAGCCACCTCCACAAAGGATACGAATGACAAACACAGACGCACACACATCTGCCATGCCTGGGATTAGAACTTCTATCTAACTAGTTTATTACACTACAGCACTACACAGTTATAGGATGCACCATGGAGATTACTGGTGTAGTATTTCACAGTGAATGATATGGGGCATTTGATCTATAGTGAGTGTGACTAGCCTAAAAAGCATTGCTCCCTACACAGATGTAGAAACACACACCTACCATGTCTGGGATTAGAACTCCTACTTAACTAGTTTATTACACTACAGCACTACACAGTTATAGGATGTGCCATGGAGATTACTGGTGTATTCTTGCCCCAAAGGTGTATTTCACAGTGAATGACATCATCAACCTTGCCAAAGTAGAGTATTTGATCTGTAGTGAGTGTGACTAGCCTAAAAAGCATTGCTCCCTACACAGACATAGAAACACACACACTTGCCATGTGTGGGAATAGAACCCCTACCAGAATACTATATCACACTACAGCACTAGGCTGTTATAGGATGCGCCACAGAGAGTACTGGGCTACATGTTTCTCAAAGGTGTATTTCACAGTGAATGACATCAGTAGCCTTGCCAACGTAGGGCATTTGATCTGTAGTGAGTGTGACTAGCCTACAAGCATTGCTCCCTACACAGACATAAAAACACACAAACATCCACACTTGCCATGTGTGGGAATAAAACCCCTACCAGAGTACTATATCACACTACAGCATTACACTGTTATAGGATGTGCCACGGAGATTAACAGGCTATACTGTTCCCAAAGGTGTAACTCACAGTGAATGACATCAGCAGCCTTGCCAAAGTAGAACATTTGAATTGTAGTGAGTGTGACTAGCCTAAAAAGCATTTCTCCCTACAGGCAGATATACACACATGCAAACACACACAGTTGCTATGTCTGTGATAAGAACTCCTACATAACTAGTTTATCACACTTCAGCAGTACACAGTTATAGGACACGCCATGGAGATTACTGGGCGACACTTTTCCCAAAGGTGTATTTCACAGTAAATGACATCAGCAGCCTTGTCAAAGTAGGACATTTGAATTGTAGTGAGTGTGACTAGCATAAAAAGCATTGCTCCCTATACAGAAACACACACACACACAATTGCCATGTCTGGGATTAGGTTATCACACTGCAGCGTTACACTGTTATATGATGCTCCAATGAGATTACTGGGCTACACTTTTCCCAAAGGTGTATTTCACAGTGAATGACATCAGCAGCCTTGCTAAAGTAGGGCATTTGAATTGTAGTGAGTGTGGCTAGCCTAAAAAGCATTGCTCCCTACACAGACAGATAAACATACACAAACATCATTGTGGGGATTAGAACTCCTACCTAACTAGGTTATCACACTACAGCACTATGCAGTTATAGGATGTGCCACAGAGATTACTGGGCTACACCTTTCCCAAAGGTGTATTTCACAGTGAATGACATCAGCAACCTTGCCAAAGTAGGACATTTGAATTTTAGTGAGCATGACTAGCCTAAAAAGCATTGCTCCCTACACAGACAGGGACACACACACACAGTTGCCATGTCTGGGATTAGAGCTCCTACCTAACTTGTTTATCACACTACAGCATTATGCAGTACTAGGACGCATCACAGAGATTACTGGACTACACCTTTCCCAAAGGTGTATTTCACAGTGAATGACATCAGTAGCCTTGCCAAAGTAGGGCATTTGATCTGTAGTGAGTGTGACTAACCTAAAAAGCATTGCTCCCTGGGACACACACACCAGTTGCTATGTCTGGGATTAGAACACATACCTAACTAGGGTATCACACTATAGCATTACGCAGTTATAGGTCACACCCCAGAGGTTACTGAGCTACACCTTTCCCAAAGGTGTATTTCACAGTGAATGACATCAGCAGCCTTGCCAAAGTAGGATATTTATATTGTAGTGAGCGTGACTAGCGTAAAAAGCATTACTCCTTGCACAGAGACACACAGTTGCCATGTCTGGGATTAGAACTCCTACTTAGCTAGTTTATCACACTACAGCATTAGGACATGCCACAGAGATTACTGGGCTACTCTATTCTCAAAGGTGTATTTCAAAGTGGATGACATCAGCAGGCTTGTCATAGTAGGGCTATGGGGAGGGCAGTGTGTGTGTATGGGCCATAACCCATTCATCTAGAGGTTGACAAACCACATGCAGGCATACGCAGGGTTATATTCCGCAGGTACGTATATGCAGCTGCTAGATGACTACTGCCTTGTACAGTCATGTTGCACAGCTAGCACTTGCACCACATAGTCTGTAATGCTGACAGATACCAGTGGCTAATTTCTATAGTGAGTGACATTTACACATCATGTGGTTGTAGCCATTTGGCTGTGTGCTGGGTGGGATAGGCCTCATGATGGATGGCTCTTTGTCACAGTCAATCTCTTCCACATATCTATGTATGTCTATGTTTGGCTTATTATAGTGTGTTGTCCTTGGATATATGTCTGTATTCCGATCCACTGTGTGTGCAAAGCATGACTGGTGCATACTCAGTAGTGTATGCACTGACATCTACAACAGTCAGATATGTATGGTCCACTGTTGTTTGCAGACATGGGCTTCATTTGTTTAAGTGTGTGAGCATGCCCAATATGCCCTTCTGCATTGAATGTGTGGATTCATTCCAGGTCGTTTGTACTCCAGTGCAGACCTTTGTATTGTACACCTACAGGTAGCAAACAGTTTCTGCAGGGTATCCATAGATCATTTGGCAATATGGGGACAAACTGTGCAAGGGATAGTGTGTTTTGTAGGTGATTGTGTCTGTGCTGTTTCTGCTACATGGTACTGGTGTTAGCAAAGATAATCAGACATGTGTACTGTTATACACTGTGATGTTTTATGTCCTCAAGTACTGTCAGGTGGACATTCTTGCTCACAGTGATGCCCTGGGGAACAAGGGTGAATGCAGCTGTATCCAGTATTGTGGGCAGACACCTACATATTCATGGTAAGTTATGCCATTCTGGAGGGGGAGATGCAGACACTTGCTGCTGGGTCTGTGTATCCAGTTCAGCACCTTGGTATAATGCTAGCAGAGGATCCCATACTTGTACATCCATCAACATGACAGTATGGCCTTACCTTCCTGTGGCAATACCTCACAGCTGCACAGATTCACACAGTTTACCCAGAGGCAGGGGCCATGAGTCAGGACATTACCCATATTGTGGTGTACAGGCAGGTTTGTAGCCACCCATTTATGTGTTTGCAGCCAGGGATGGTGTGTGCACACAGCTGTGTGTCAGACCTTGCACATTCCATGCTGCCAATGCTCCCACCCCCTCTATTATTTTATCCTCTGCCATACATTATGCATACAATCTCTGATACTTTTCCTAAGGTTATCACCTCATCACAGCTGTGTTTCGGTGTTGGTCCACAGTTCATGCAGTGGGACATGGTGGACATGTTACTGTGGTCTGTCCACATGGCCTTGCATATGGCTTATTTGGAGTATGTTATGTTGCTATGTGGGTGTCCATGACATAACATGCATTGGCAGTACATGTGAGATACAGTCCTTTGGCAGAGTCCTGTAGGCCATTTGGTGGTGATGCGGGCCAGCTGTGGCAGGCCATTGCATTCTGTCAGTCCTACAGTCCCAGACCACCATACAGCATATTCCCCTGGGATGACAGGGTAGGTGTGCTAGGTGTTCATGCCAATACTTTCTATCAGTACTAATCAGGTGGTGTGGATGCTGGCAGGGTGCTACCTATAGCTAGGGGCACACCTGCATGGGACACGTGCACTGCATACTGCATTCTTTCGCTGTTGCCATATACAGGTGGGGGTCATATTGTACCCATTCCCAACAGCAGGGATACGACCAGAGAGGTACGTGTGGGTGGTATTTTGGTGATCTGGATGCATGTGTGCTATGGACACTACTTGCATCTGATGCACAGATATGCATGGGGCATTCTAGTTATGGTGGCATGTGCAGGTGCAGCAGCTGTTTCCAAATACATCAGTCCTACCACCTTTGTGATCTGCAAGTGTTAGTGCAGACTACACAGGTATTCCCTACTACAGGCCCAGATAATGTGATGCATACCTGTATGTACAATTCCAAGGGTGTGTCCATTTCACAGTTACACATTATATACTGTATGTCTGGGGTACCTTCCCCTGTGTACTGCTTGTATATCTAGCCCAACAGCCATGCCATGTCAGTCTTTCAGATGGTGACATATATTACCACCATACATTTACAATGGCTTACTGCTAGCATGTGTTATACTGGTGGGAATTGTCTTTGGCACTGCAGTTGTGAGGACTTGGCCCTGTCATCGGCAGTAGTGGGCAATGGCCACCAGATCATACCTCAACATGCATACATACTGACCACTCTCACACAATATGAAACACACACCAACCTGACACACACATACCTGCATATTGTACAAATGCTACAATCTATCCTGCTATCTTGGCCACCTCTGGGCATCCGTGCTCCACTGGTATTATACCTACACATACATGTTACTGCATTTCTACATAGGATTGGGTGGGCACACCTGTTACTACATGTCTACATAGGATATGGGGGAGGTACACCTGACTGTTTCTACATTGCTACACAGGATTGGGGGGCACACCTGACTGTTACTACATTTCTACATCGGATTGGGGGGAAACACCTGACTGTTACAACGTGTGCACATCAGATTGGGGCGGCACAACAGATCGTTACTATATTTCTATATAGGATTGGGGCGCACACCTTACTGTTACTACATGTTTAAGTAGGGTTGGGGGGCACACATGACTGTTTCTATATTTCTGCACAGGAGGGGAGGGCACACCTGACTGTTACTACATGTCTATGTAGGATTGGGGGGCACACCTGACTGTTACTATTGTCTACATAGTCTATGGGGGGAACACCTAACTGTTTTTACATTGCTACACAAGATTGGGGACACACACCTGACTGTTACTACATGTCTACATAGGTTTGGGGGGGCACACCTGACTGTTGCTACATTTCTACATAGGATTGGGGGGGACACCTGACTGTTACTACATGTCTACATAGGCTATGAGGGGCACACCTGACTGTTTCTACATTGCTACACAGGATGGGGGCACACCTGACTGTTACTACATGTCTGCGTAGGATTGGGGAGGCACACCTGACTGTTACTACTGTCTACATAGGCTATGGGGGGGCACACTTGACTGTTTCTACATTGCTACATAGGATTGGGGGGCACACCTGATTGTTACTACATGTCTACATAGGATTGGGGGGGACACCTGACTGTTACTACATGTTTACATAGGCTATGGGGGGGCACATCTGGCTGTTTCTACATTGCTACACAGGATTGGGTCGGTGCACATCTGACACTTGTACACATTTGCTATGACTGTACTGGTTTGTCAGTTACTCCATTTCATTCTGTTTTCTAAACTATCATGCTGACTAGAGGCATGTCAGTGTACTACAGGTCCTACGACTGATTGACTTACATATTAGTTTCTGACTTCCTACCCTTCAGAACTAACCTCCCACTGCCTGAACTGATGTGGTCTGTCTGTGTAGGCCTGGGGGAGGCTACCCATAGACATCATTCAGTGGCCTTAGCACAGCCTTTGTTTGTGTTTGTCTACACCTGTCCTGCTGGCTGTGACTGTTGGGTATGTGAACCTCCCTGGCTGGCATGTGTGTGTCATATGGACACACATGGGGCCCAGCACATTTCCTGCAGTGGGTTTTGTCAACATATGTAGTACTGGCTACTATGGTGACACTCATATTTGTTACAGATCTCATGCTGCCACTATAGGTGTCTACTATCTGCTGGCATCCTATTCAGCTACCCAATTCCCTTGCATACTCACATCCATACCATAGATACAAGTAACTACACATACTACTCCAATCAGCAATCGATAAGGGGAGTGATTACCTTGTGGGTGTGCCAGTATTGAGGATGGTGCTGGGGGCTGCCTATGTCAGATGCACATAGTACACTCACTATACATGGTTGAACACAGGTAGTGTCATGTTTGGCATCCCTTTTACTGTATGTGCAAGTCAGAGAGAGGTGTCATTCCCTAGGTCCTTACTGTGTCAGTGTATGTGCTATGTGTTGCCTCTTTGCCAAGGCCATGACATACTGGACATGCCTCCATCTGCCTACTGGGGCAGGCTCAGGTTGTTCCTCCTCCGAGTCACTCTGTGCCTGTGCAGGCCATGGCATTGTTGGGGAGCTGTGTGGCCCTGCCCCGCCCTGTTCCTGCTGCAGCTGATTCCGCAGAATCATATTGTGTAGCATGGCACATACGATAACAATTTGGGTACATGTAGCTGGAGAGTTCTGCAAGGTTCCACCGGATGTGTCCAGGCACGGAAACCGTGACTTGAGCATCCCAAACCCATGCTCTATTATGATTCTGGTCTGTGCATGTGCCTCATTTTGGCGTTCTTGTTCAGGTGTGTGTGCATTTCTGATGGGTGTCATCAGCCACAGCTCCAGTGTGTAAACAGCATCCCCCACTAGGTGACCATAAGGGATGTCCCCACAGGCAAATCTCTGGTACAGCTGCATCAGATACTAGATGTGGGAATTGTGATAGCTTCCAGGGCAGCCAGCACACACATTCATTATAATGCCCTGGGCATCACACACGACCTGGCAGTTGGAGGGAAAGTCCCTGCAGTTGATGTAGACCCTACCCCGCTCACTGGGTGGTGCTTTGATGTGTATGTGTGTGCAGTCTATAGCACCCACCACCTCAGGGTATTTTGTTATTTGGTGTAAGAGACGCATATGGCTGGCCAACACCTCATGGGTGTAGAGAAAATATACATGCTCACTGGCATGTGCTGACATGGCATCTAGGAACTGGTGGAATACTCTGGATACTGATGCCTGTGAGATCCCCATGATATCCCCAGCTGGGCTTTGGGTGGTATCTGTGGCTAGTATTCCTAGGCCTACACATACCTTGGTATCCACTGTGATGGCTTCCTCACTGTTAGTTCTGTGTGTCAGGCATGGCCGGCATAGCTCAACAATTTGCTGTAGGAGGTCTCCGTCCACCATATAGCGCTCCACTATCTCCAGCTCATGTAGCCCCTGGTAGGTTACCCTGGGTCTGTACACCCTTCTCCAGCTCCTCCCTGTGGGTTGTTCGACAGCATTCTCATCCTCACCACCCTCAGCACCTTCCACATGTTGATGTCTGACAGCTGCTGCAGCCCCTATCATTCTGTTGTTTTTGTTTGTTAAAACATCCCCGCTTGTATACACCGGTGGTGTAAAGTATGTGGGAAAAACCAGAGTGAAAGGTGTTTGCATTGTTTATAGTAGTGTTCTGCGCTGGGCTGGTCTGCTGCCTATGTAATTGGCTGATTCAGATACATTTCACCTGCCAGCTATGCTAGTTCTCCTAGATTACCTTCCTACTGCTGTTTTCCTTTCCCATTGCCTTCCTGTTTATGCCCTGTGGCATGCCACGCAAAGAGAGTGCTCAAATGTGCACAGAGCTGCTATTTCCTGGTTTACTTTTTTTATTTTTCCTTTAAAACCTGGTGCGCAGTGCGCACACGCGCTTAGGCAATGTACAGAGTGCTAGGCAGCCTCAGACACTCCTCCTGAGCAAACCCAAGCCACAGGGTTCCAATCCACTTACAGTATGCCTGACACACCCCTATGATGTTAGCTAACTCCTAGGCTTGCACCAAGCTATTCCTGCTCTTACACTGTTGGGTGCTGACTAGCATGCAGGGGAAATCTGGGATTCAGTATCATTTCCCTCATTTGCATAGGATTGCCTGCTGATGCATAGTTATATGTCCCACACTGAGCCTCCCCCCTTAGCAACCACTATTCACTGGCCATGTTGTCTTCTGCCTGCCATTGGGTATAATGGCAAAATAGTGATTTTGGTTAGAATGCTTATTTTATGTCTTTTTTCTTATTTTCCGGCCGATCCCATTTGCATGCTGCTGCCCTACGCTTAAACAGACGAGATCAGCTAAAAAAAAAAATAACAGCTGATTTTTTTTAGTTTTGCAAATGTTTTCCATGCCAATGGCCTTTTAGTTGGCCATTGGCATGCTTTCTACATGATATCCACCCTTTATTTAGAGTTGTCATGGCTCCATTTTGTAATTTGCAGAAATATACTCCGTTACTGGCGGAGTACATTTCTACAGATTACACTAGTCCTGTACGGCTGATTTCCAGCTTCCTGGATCACAAATTCTCCTCATTTGCATGGATTTCTCCTGCAAATGGGGTAATTTGCATACAGGGGCTGAGTTCATGCAGGACTAGTGCAGCAGCACTCGTGCACGTCTCTGCAGGTTATTCCTGGATCGCAGGGCAAACATATTGCCTGCTGAAGCTCCTGCACTAGTCCTGCATGCCGTGCAGGGCTTGCAGAATCCGGGGGAATATCTGATAAACCTAAGAAAGTATAGTTTGGCATATTTCTACAAGTCACAAAGGAAGAAGAAACACTTTTACTTTTATTGTTTAGAAGGAAAAATACAACATCAGCAATTACAAAGGTTTCAAAAACTGTGAGCCAAGAAAGAACTTGCTATCTAGTCACTATTTATTCTTTACAAGGCACATGTCTAAACAGACTATAGATGTTGCTGTTACTAAACTGAAGAACTGAGCCAATATTGTGACTTTGGTGGTTTGCATGCATTATTAATAACAGACACAATACTATAGTAAAGTAAATAATCAAACAATTGGCAGACTATTAAAAGAAACAAATTTGACCTCATTAAAATCTGAGAATAAATGCTGAGCAAGTAAAATTATGTGTGTTAAAGGAATTCACTGAGTAAATGGAAGTGTGTACCATAAAATGTGAGTTAAAAAGTAGGAATGAGAAATAACAGTAATGAAGATGAGAAAGAAAGCCACGAGTTTCATAAACAGCACAGTGCAGGGACAGCCCAAGAGTTACATACCAGGTGTGAATAAAGATATGACAGCAATAGTTAGTCTATATTTGGATAGAGGGATAAATAAAGAAACAGAAATATCTCCTAATACAGAAAATCTTTCACTCCAGTATATGCCTTGGGTAAACTACTATTGATGCTGTTTTAAAAAATGTCTGGCATTTACACAGAAATTAAAGCTATTAGTTGTTGTTAAGCTCTTTCCTGGTGTCCAGAGTTTGATTCCATCAGCCTCCATTTGTGTATTGCGTGACTCTGAGCAAGTCACTCAACTAGACAGTGATCCTGATTTGTGTCTGAAAAAGATTCATGTGGATCAGTGCCCTCTGCAATCTAACAAATACAACACTATATAAATAAATAAGTGAAAGTATAATAAAACAAATGAAATTAGGAACTTAGTTAATTCACAGTGGATGACAGCCACATGCTTTGGAAGGGATACAGAAAAATATTAAAATTACATAAAGACTGATACATAATCACATAAAAACTATATGATACAAAACATATTTGACATTCCTATTTAACACCATCAAAATTATATAAGTGGAGCACAAGTACTTCAAATGAGTGCTGCCATAAATACAGGTAAATGGGAAATTTTGTTTCGATGTTGGAGGAGCTATGTTGAATTATATAAATTTTGAGTATACAGTAAAGAATAAACCATTTTCAGTGGATAGACCCAGTTATCTGATCACAATCCCTACTAAAATGTTTACATTAGTAAACCAGAATAAACATTTCCTGTAATTCTCTACAAGTTTAGTATGTTCTGCAAGGCATTCTCATATGAGTATAAATATGAGACCAAGGGGTTATATGAGGTAAACATTGGTAAGACAAATTAGGTATAATATCTATGTAGTACCTAGCAAAGAATATTTTGTGTAGCTATACTGTGCAGTTACAATACACAATGGATTTTGGTTTCTTTCCCCAGAATGCAAGCAGCATAATCAAACCTCAGCTGGCCATTTATCCTGCAGCACCCTTCCCATAAAATAACAGCCAGTATTAATTTTATTTTTTTTTGGGGGGGGGAGGCTTTGTGCCTCTGGTTATTCTCCATTGGATGCCAAAGATACTGCTAGCTTGAGAGAATTCTGCAAGTAACTGCAAACAATGAGTTCCAAAACTACAACCTCACATTTCAACGCCTCTTTAGCTCCATACTATATTTTCTTGACATGGTCCTCTCACACTATTTCTTTGTTTGTCACATCTTCTGTTTGCTCCTTCATAAAACTATTAAACAGTTATTTGTCTTTCTATATTTCTTCTCATACATCAGTGAAAAAAAGGAAGAAACCAACAATGAATGACTCACTGATACCACACACAAACCACACTGGCAGTAACAATAAGTGATGAGTTCAGCTTCATAGAGGTGGGACAAGACTGGATTCTTGGGGAGCTACGGTTTGAGGAATTGCGGGAAAGCCATCCTTCTTTCTACTGAGTGATCAAAACAAAAGTGCTCGAAACACAGATGCATGCTCCCAGCACCCATTCCCAAGTGGAGAGGAATCTCCTACATCCCCAAACACATACACACTAATGCCATGGTCATATAACTGTAGAGAAAATGGAAATTTCTCCCAAAAATGCACGCATAAACTGAAACAGATGTGATCAAACAGTTAAATTGAGATTGGCTGCTGCTCAAGGACAGGGACATCCACTATGTTTTTGTTCTAAATGCTTCTGTGATGATGTGAGGTATTGCTAGCCATGCCAGCAGAAGTAGGGCAATGAATGTGTAATATATGCCAGCACAGCTAGCTGGAATTATTTAAAGAATGATCTCATTTGTATATTAAACTGATTTGTACAGATGCTTGTGTTGAAAAATGTATTTGTAAAGCTGCTTGTGTTAAAAATGTACCAAAAGTGTGCCCAGGTGCACAGAAAAAAATATATACATGCATTATTGTTAACTGTTTAAATGTATATATTCTAACAGAGAATACTGGAAGAGAAAATGTTAATCTTAGTCCACCTGACTTTGAAAAATAGTAAGAAATTAAAATACTTAATTTAGGCCATAAAGATTTTATCTTACATTTCTTAATGCAGCCAGAGATGAAAAGTATGTACTAGAAAGCTTTCTGCATTGTCTTTGGGGTGAACTAATTGCTACTCTGGAAGGATGGAGGTTTGAAATTGTTTTATAACTTTCAGAAGCTACATCAGATCTTAGCAATCTCTTTGTGTGTGTATTATTGTCACATATGTGCTAAATCCTGACAGCTTCTAGCCAAGGGGGTGGCATGGAAACCAAAAGTTAGATAACCAGATGTACTTTATGTCATTCTGTAGTCCATTACTAAAAATGATATTTTAATACTAGGTGAAACTGAAGTCTTATAGCTTTTGTAACCTGACAAAGAAGGATATCTTACTTGCTTCATCTTGTCTTGCTCTAATAAGTAACCAGGAAGTAATAATTCTATAGATCAGTCAGGAAAATATAATGAGATTAGTTAAGCATATTTTTTCTGTAACTGTGTGAACCTGTCTACCTGTGTTATTTTTAATATTTCCTGTGATTGAACCTCTGGTGTTTATTGTAAATGCATATTTAGTATTTTCATGTTCTTGTATTATTTATTATTAAGTATATTTAAACTTTTCATTGTGGCTGGCCCTTTAGAGAATATTTTTTAACCTTTGACAGTACTTATATCTATGGTGACACTGCGGCCACTGCTGAAAGCCTGGCTGTTTGGTGAACTTTACCATTTGTATTAATGTTAATTTCACTCAGTATAATTGGGTACCTTTGTAACAGCTTAGAGTAGCTGGTTTTGGATTGTCTGGTGGTGGAGTAAGTACCTTATAGACTGGGCAGAAGGGGACATAGTTAGTAAATCTGTGCCAGCCTTTGCTAGGTGTGTGTGAAAATCAAATTTCAAAGAGTCTGTGTGTGTGTGTGTGTGTGTGTGTGTGTGTGTGTGTGTGTGTGTGTGTGTGTGTGTGTGTGTGTGTGTGTGTGTGTGTGTGGGTGTCAGCTGCTTGTAGCAGGGACACAAAGCACTGGTTCCACTGAGAGGGTGCTGGAGGACTTGACTTGGAGACTCGGCTGAGGTCTCAACCCTACACCTGTGCCAGTGGGGAGTCTTATTGGGATCTGAGGAGAGAGAGTGGACCCAGCCCCCGGACCCTCTGTGTTTCCTGTGTGCTCTTGGGGGAACTTGTGCTTGATGCAGAGAGTGGCATTTGGAAGTACAGGGTGTATCCATTTTTGTACCAAGTGAACATCCCTCTCCAATGTCAGTGGTGAGGATTCAGGCTCCTTGAGTACTGGACCAGAGTGAGGACACCACAGCTTCACAACTAAATGTGTGCACGTACCATAGACCTAACTACAAATTAAAAGATTATACAGCATGTAATTAAAATTGAGCTATATTTAGTCTGAACCATTGAAAAGCATAAACTGAGAAAAAGAGGTGTAAGATAGCCAGAAAATCCACCACAAATTATTAATTCCTTACTTCTGTATTTATTAGCAGCTAACACTGTGTGTAGCAACTGATTTGAAGAGACAAAAAGAAAAGGAATGTATGAGTACTGGATAACATAAGGCAGTAGGTCACACAAGAAACTACAGATGAAAGAATACCAAGCCAGCAGGAAGTAATCCAAAAATACTTGTGTAATGGAGAACGAATCACCAAGGAATACATGTTTTCCACATCTGCTTATGTTTTTGTGAACACAGAAGTATATTAAATGTAAATTCAAAGTACAACTTAGGAGGGTACCAAACAAAAAATGTAGAAGGTTGTTTAGAGGAATCACTGAGAATGCTGAGAAAGACTCATTTATTAAATTTTCTAATTAACACACATAGTATGCAAACATTTCTCAGGAACACTGAAAGTTACACCTCAGTTTTGTACAAATGAAGGGGATTACAGTATTTTAAATTTAAAATGATTAAATTGAAAACTTTTTTTTTTTAGAATTATCAGGTAGGAGTAGGAAGATGTTTTAAACTCAAGCAAAGAAATGATGTGTCAAAAAAGAACAAGGAGTCCCGGAAGAAAACAGGAATCTGTGGAATCACCGATACGTGCCTCGCCACTTGTAGTATAAAAATGGGTTTATTATAATTAAAAATGAACTGGATGCAGTTAAAAACAATAAATATCAAATCAGTTAAGCGCTTTCACCCTATAAGGTTGGGCTTCTTCAGATACCTTCTTTGGCGCCAAAAAATTCAAAAATCGTAATCGTTTACAGTCTAAGATATAAGTTGTGTAGAAAAGAACATTTGATTAGCTAAAGACTTTGTAGACATCTTTTATATTAACTACATTTTTAATTTTAATGTTTAGGGAAACGAAAGTTAGTATGTATATATATCAATTTTTTTAGATGTTAAGGTTCTCACATGGAGGTTTTTCATGAGATGACATTAGAGAAGTATGTAGTATTACTATGGGAAGTTGATGTATTCAAACATTTGTATGGATTAATCACAGAGAGATGTGTATTTATGTAGAAGTACAGTTTATGTTAAGTATAGATTGATAGCTATAACAATATAGCGCTAATACAAATGCAGAACTGTTTCTTTAAACTATTACAATTTTTGAATTTTTTGGCACCAAAGAAGGTATTTAAGCCTGTTTTGGATATGGCGTTCAGTTCTGAAGAAGCCCAACCTTATAGGGTGAAAGCGCTTAACTGATTTTATATTTATTGTTTTTAACTGCCTCCAGTTCGTTTTTAATTATAATAAACCTGTTTTTATACCACGAGTGGCGAGGCACTTATTGGTGATTCCACAGCTACACATTTCTTGGCATACGTTTTGTTACTGGGAATTATTCAAGAAAGCAGGAATCCAATAACTAACACAGAACAGGAGACAACAGGAAACTGAAAACCGAAGAGTGTCCACATCACCAAAAGATCAACAATTAAATGAAACTGTAGAAGAAAGCCAGATGTGTTTTATGGTTGCACTATGAAATGCTGACTTCCTGAAAGTCAACATGCAGAAAGGATGAAAAAAATGCCCAAAATCCAAAGGCAAAAAAAAAAAAAAAACCAATGTTTTTAGTTGTTTTCCCCTGCACTCCTAAAATTATATATTTGCATGTTTGTGTGTACCAGCTCCAAGGTCACACCAATTCAAAGAAGGGAGAAATCTCTCAACACAAGCGAATCATTGTTAGCATGCACCTAGAAACTGCACTGACAATGTTTTCCTATGGGAGACAGCATTTTTTATGCATGTTACTGATGCCTGAGCAATTTTATCTTGAGCAGCAGTTTTCTAATAACTGTATGGGGAAAAGGGGTTATAGGCTTAATGAACAGATATGTATACAGCAATAACAGGTTTGGTGATACTTTTGGAGGTGTACAAGTAATAAGGCATTATATAAACCATATTTTCATTTCCAGAGAAATATTTATGTCATAGCATCACTGTGAATCCAGTACTAAGAAACACACTTGTGACCTACAAGGATCTACAAGGAATGATTATGTGGAGTCATGCTATTTTTTATTGCATATCATGACAAGTGTAAGTTTTTATTTTTGGTAATTCTTAACGTACCACTTTCAGGTTATTCTTTGACCGCTATACACATCATGTCACTAAAAAAACAAGGATATAGTTATTGACTTTTTATTTTATTTTTTAATGTAACAATTGAGTTAATATGTTTAGAAGTCATGTAAAACCTATACAATAAGTACAAAATTCTATCATAGCTATTAAGGAATAAGAATATGTTATTTTAATCCATCCTTAAAGTATTGCATGAATTATCAAACAGACCTCAGAATGCTATCATTATAAATACTGTAACAGCTATTCTAAACTGAAAACCAAGTTTGCTGCTTAAAATATATTGATTTTGTTAAATGATGTTTTAAAGCTGTTTGACTGTCCTCATGGTTTTCTTTTATTTTTACACTGTGGTCCAAAGAAGGGTTCTCTGCATCTGCAGACATTTGGAGCAATGCACTTTCCTCCATGAAGACAAAGCTGCTTGCAATATGCTGCAATGACAGGGAAAAAAAAACTTTGTGTCAGGTTAGGTATGATAAACCATGCATACTTATAAGTTTTACACACACACGACACATGAAAAAAAATTGCAGTCTTACTGAAAATTCCTTTTCCTATCTCTCCTTGGAGACTTTTAATACTAATAGCACATGCAAGTGTTATTTACAACTATGCAATAAAAAAAGTTGAAGACCAAAAAAAAAATCCTCTTCAGAGCATCAGAAAACAGACAGGGAAAAAAGTTAAAACAAGTAGAAAAGGAAGACATAAAGAAAGAATCTCAAAAAGGATAGCGTAAAAAGGTTTGCAAAACAAATTATGATATTGAAATGCAGAAATTACACAATGTATTTTTGAAAAACTTAAGAAAGTGCACTAATCGAGAAAATTAATCTTTGAGAGTATGTATATCATCTGTCAGTGGTATCTTTAATGAAGATCATTCAGTCCAAAAAGACTGAATGAGTACTGGGATGATGGTATTTTAACTTATCTATAGTTTTTTCTGATGCTGGAGTTAGTAAGCTATTTCCAGTGGTGAAAAATCAAACCTTGCACCTTACAGATAAGAGGCAAACACCTTAACACTGTACCACTTGGTCTTTCTTTTCTAGAAATGTTACTTATATAGTGAAAACAGTATGCATACCCCACTTCATTGGGTGGTACTACGCAATTTAACCAAAAAATTTAAATTGAAATGGCTTAACCTTTTCAATGGAGTTTATTTGTAAAGTACAAAAATATTACTGAGGTAATGCTTCAAAGCCACTTTTTCTTCCTCAGACAATTAAAATCACTTTACATTTCCATTAAACACAAATATCAGTCCTATGATTTAATTGACCAATTAAAATGTTTCTTAAATATTTATATATTTTTCAAAAGCATGCCCAATAACTACTATGGGTTATCCTTTTTAACAATTTTTTTTATCTTCCTCATTTGTAACGTCCATTTCAAACAAATTTTACTGTTTAAGCTTTTACCTTTGCACATATGTAAACATGACTATAGTTTTGAGCTGAATCCATAAACATTCAATATTAAGTGCATCATTTATCCATGCACTGTTGTTGTCACATTTGACTCCCATAGTCACTCCATGAAGAGTTGGCACTATCCATTGAGTTTAATGAGAAATTAAGAAAATAAGTAGATTGTCAGCCCTCTCCTCGTTAACACACACATACAGCACAATCATTGCTGAGAACATTTTGAAAACTAAAAGTTTACATTTTTAGCAATTTGAAAATTGTCATATCAATTTTTTTAAAAAGTCATAATGGTATGAAATGGGTTAAAATTAAAAGTTAAATTGACAGCAGAACACATGCCATTCTGCATGATTTCAACATAGAAGGCTGCATCATTTAAAGTAACTTAGATCAAGCAAAAGTGCTCCTTTCTTCTCCAGTGAGCCCTACACTGCATTTAGATGTAAAAGGTCCTACAATCAGAGTGGACAAGAATGCACACAGGCTAACTAGGCATCATACATTTTTAATAAGTTTTATTTAAATATGTCTAGCCTATTATATCTTGAATTATGACAGTTCTAAAATGCAAGATAACGACAGTCAATTACAAATACGAGTATCCAAAAGAGTTAAAAATAAAGTTTGTGTATTTAAAAAAATGCGTGTTACTTGTTGCATTTTAATGCTGAGCAGCCACTGAAATCTTCAAGTTTCAAAAAGAAATGAAACAATTAATGTATACATGATTTGTACTGCTAACCACTGAAAAGTATATAAAAGCTTAATGACTGTTATTTTATACATTACAAAACTGTACTGCTGGATTATGTAGAGAAAAAATTACTACAGTGTAGACATTCATCACCACAATATAAAACTGTGGACATATGAACTATTTTAAAGTTAAACATGATATTTGAAAGTTTGTAGAGGCACAAATGATTCCTGAAGGAAAATCAGAGTCCAAAAGCTGATTATCCTTGCCAAGACTAAAATACTCACAAGTTCATGAGAACCTGAATGATTTCTGGATGAACGTAATCCAGTAAGCTTTGAAAACGAGGACCAGCTAATGAATTCCTGATTGCTGATGGGATGTGAATCTGGTGAAAGCAAATGTCTGGTTGGCCCTACTGATCAGGAAATGCTAGTAAAGTGAAGAAACTCGTGAGAATTAAGAAGGTTTCATTTTCCTGTATTTGGGTACAGCAGATGTTGATTGCTGATCAGTTGTTATTCTATATACTTCAATGGCAAGTTCTAAAGCTGAATTCTAGACTGACTATAGATGTAAGCCACTCACTTTTTGTTTGTAATTAATGATAAAACCATGAGTATGTTGCTGGCAACTGCTCTTAGTATTTGACTTAGCAAGCAGTGATGTACAAAGCTTTATTACAACGTTACAAGAAGTTAAATATAGTGCTCCTACTGACTCACTGCTGTTGCCCTGTGTTCCTTCAGTTCAGCTATCCAGTATTAGTCTGCACTGAATTTAAAGTAGGATGCAGCATTCAATATGAAGCGCAATGGGCCATCCTACTCATGGAAATGATCATTCTAGACAGTATTTGTGCAAACTGAAAACAAGTGGAAATGCTGGCAAGAATGTCCTTTCTAAGTCTGCATCTGAGTGGACTGATATCCTGAATAAGTATATTATGGCAAATTCCTTTGTGATCCCTTTAGTCCATCATATGTCCTACCAACCATGATGCCTTCCTAACTAATAAGCATATGAAGGTTTAGAAAAGGTTAACTATAGGATGTCTCCACTGTCATGTTAGAATCAAGTTCCCTGAACTAGCTGCCCTTCTTGTCCATGTTCCAGTTTTCCTTAGTGGATCAGGTACTGTAGAAACATGCAGACCTCGGTTACTAAGGGATAATGATGCATTTGATTAGCACCCTTACAGTGTTTTTACAGTGGGCTTCCATATAGCTTGGTATAATTTTTAATGTGCTAATGCTATGCATAAGAAAACTTGGTCAGGAAGGTACACTTATTGTTGCAATTGATTCAACTACTGCGTCCAATCTACAGTCATTAATGATTATTCACAAGCCATATTCTCCAAAATATCTACACTCAGTGTTGTGTTATCCATGGTTGTGCTGAGAAAGCTGACATCTTTATAGGAAATGAACCTTGCTATGTCCACTTGTTTAGCAAGTTAGGCAGATATGAAACAATATGATAATGCATATGCCAACTTCAGGAAACAATATTTTCTCTCCTTTAGCAAAGGCTTCTGCTCTCACTGCTCCCCAATTTTCTTGAAGTGTAAATCACAGGACTCTAGTCTGCAATGAAGCTGGTGATAGTAGCCAGCTCCATCTCAGGATGAATCTGCCAGCAGATAAGTCTGTGAGGTCATGATGACAGTTAGCAAAGATCCTCAGTGTTAAAGGATAAAGTATTTCATCAGTTATTTAGTGCAAATTATTTATCTGACATAATTTTTTGCTTTGTTGTGCAAAAATGGATCATGGTTCCCCAGCCAAAAAGGCCACTGGTTAGCAGATGTCTGTCTTAATTACTATAAACCACTCCAACTAAGTAGGCTTGTGGCAGGGCTTTGCTGCTATCTTGGTCAGCTTTCCCCTAAGTAAACCTCCATTTGCAAATGATATGTAATGGAATACGTATTTAAATCTAAGTTGTGTTTCTCATTTAACCTGTAGTCTGATGAAGTCCTAAGTAGGGACAAAAGTGTTCACTTGCATACAACTTGAAGAACAATAAACATATCGTTGTAATTTCCAAATATTTTTATAGCATTAATGTTTTAATAATTTTTACTTCTTCTGTGCTATGCATCAGCAGGATAAATGTGTTACTTGTATGCTTTAAAAAAATGGAACTTTACTAGTTTCTGTGTGAAATTCTTCCAGTGTTAATGCTTTTAATCTAAATGCTGTGCAACAAAGTTAAGACACTTAACTAATTGCACCTATGATAGTTTCATATTTACTATTAACAAGACATCTAGATATAATTTTAACTGAGTTTTCTTTCACCTTTTTATGAAGAACACTGTATAAACAAGAATATAGCCTTAAACTCCATATATCTATAGAGGTTAGTTTAATCTTAGGTTATAATGATTGCTTCTTACTAGATTATTGACACATCCGGCACATAACACAGCCGGCAAATCCTTGTTCTCCAACACAGTAGGAAAACTTGGAACACTCTTCCTCACAATCTCACAGCAATCTCCTCTCTTCCCTGCTTTAAATCCCAACTCAAAACTCACCTCAAAACCCACTGGCTCTGCCCCTGTAGCAACCCTGACTAGCTTACCTTGAGTATCTAGGTACTCTCAACTTTTTTGCTTTAACTGACTAGCTTTCCTTGAATATCTAGGTACTCAACTCTTTTTTGCTTTAAGAAACTCTTAACAAAACACATTTTTTATTTCTCATCTTCTGTTTTTTGTAGTTAATATCTAATGTGTTTTGATGTAATTGCTTAATTTGTACCTGTTCTTACTAATGTTTGCATATGGAGCTTTTCTCCCCGGGCCTCTGCTGAAAATGGACGTATATCCAGTCGGACTAGCCCAGTCAACAAATGTAAAATAAAATAAATAAAATAAAATAATTAAAAGTTTAAGATTAAACCTATATGCTCATTGCATAAACACAGAAGGAAGTGTTCACAACTCCATAATATTGTCAATGCCTGTGTCTCACTTTTTGAGTATCTCCTGTCTGCTCTTTTTGCATATCCCATTGGTTTATAAAGATTATGCTGTTTTTTCTATCAATATGACAACTAATCCATTACAGCTAGCATACATGGAGCCCTTTAAAGGGATCAAACTAAGTCATAGTTTGGTCAGACATTAGACAGTCTTTTCACTTTTGCATGGCTTGATCAAGTAACTCAGCCCATTGTAAAACTCCAAATATCTTGATTAAAATACTGTGTATCTGTCGCACTGGAAATGATTTGAATGAATTAGGACCATAGTTTGCCATGCCCAGTAAAGATTTTACTGCAGTGGGGTCTTTTCATGTTGTGCATTTTTGATAACTTCTCTTTTCTTTGGATCAAGAAAATTCCCTTTATATGAAAGCAAAACCATACGGCACTAATTTGTTTTGTTAAATTCATATTTTCCTTATTTAGTATAATGCTATTCTCTTTAAGCTTTTTAAAATAAGTTTAAAATTGCATCTTAAGTGGTTTCCATTTCTGTAAATATGATATTGCCAGAATTCCTAGCAGTGATTACTATTTTAAAGTACTTTATAAAAAGTATTTTGAAAAAAAAATACCAGTTAAATTTATACTAACTATTAATCAGTCCTGTGTGTGTTGTAAATGTAATATTCCTAGCCTCAGGATGCACTTCTAAATGGTGGCATCCTGATGTAAGATATAGCTTACTAAAAATATTTGTACTTTCATTTATAAAATGATGTCATATACAGCTTGTATTTATTCATTTACTTATTTATGTATTTATTTATTTATTTATGTATGTATGTATGTATTTATTTATTTTAAGTGTTTGTTTATGTTCATTTGTTTGCTAAAGTAGAGCACTGCTCCAAACTGGCCTACTTCAGGATCAGGCTTAGGGTTACACTGCAAGAACATTATCTATTTGCTTTAGGTACTATATTTTCTATTTTCTATTTGCTTTCTGTACTTCATAAGACTGCTAAGATGTGAGCTATACTTTATAAACATGCTTGAAATATTCAAAAAATGTCTTCTCTGCACTTGTATTATAGCTGTGTATTGATTTTTTTTACTCACTTTATGTACTATAGCTTCCATTTGCTACTTTACTGTTTTTAGTACATAAGACCTCTAAGACTGCATTGTATTTCAAATATGATTATCATACTATATTTCTATGTATTGGAGCTTTTCTCCCTCGGTCTCCACTGAAAATGGGCCACAGGCTCAGTTGGACAACCTGGTCAACAAATGTCAAATAAATAATAAATAAATAAAATAAGTCTGTGCATGAGACAAAATGTTTAACATAATAGTTCAGGTACACTTGCAATTCTGAACATAAATTTGACAACACAACATATTAAATGTCTTTTTTTCATGCTTTCTAGAATACCTATGCTAGCAGCATGCCATTCCATGCAAATCCTCGCTTTCTCAAGAAACTCCGGTTGAAGAACCAATGCCTTTTTTTTTTCTATTTTAAATACATGGAATGACACTCTTCTGTGTGACAGATGTGCAGGTTTCACAGTACAATTTTTGTGTAGTTTTCCCTGGATATTTTATATTTATAATACCCTAAATATCTATGTATACTCTTCTTTAAGTTGTATAGATACTGATCTGTGACATGGTTTTTGTTTTAAGAATGCAATTTTTTTTGATAAGTCACCAGTTTCTATCAGTATTACAACATGAAGGAGACATTTGAGTTGACTTAACCATTTGTGCTGTTTTAGCCTCACTGGAATTTATTGATATGGCTGTCTTAAAAACTCCCATGACTGGCAGTTATTCTGTACTACTGCATGGAAATATTTTTGCTGTACTGTTAGTTAGAAGCAGTTGTGAGTACAAATTGGAGAATCTATTATGCTTCACTATATTACCACTGCACAGTTCTTAGGAAGGTTTATTGCCCTAATCTATCATGCTCCACTATATTACCACTGCACATTTCCTAGACAGGAAGGTTTATTGCCCTAGTCTATCATGCTTCACTATATTACCACTGCACATTTCCTAGACAGGAAGGTTTATTGCCCTAATCTATCATGCTTCACTATATTACCACTGCACATTTCCTAGACAGGAAGGTTTATTGCCCTAATCTATCATGCTTTACTATATTACCACTGCACATTTCCTAGACAGGAAGGTTTATTGCCCTAATCTATCATGCTTCACTATATTACCACTGCACATTTCCTAGACAGGAAGGTTTATTGCCCTAATCTATCATGCTTCACTATATTACCACTGCACATTTCCTAGACAGGAAGGTTTATTGCCCTAATCTATCATGCTTCACTATATTACCACTGCACATTTCCTAGACAGGAAGGTTTATTGCCCTGGACACATTATTCTCTCTTTGTGACTTTCCTTCAGCGAAAAGGAAAAGGAGACAACAAGAGAGACGTAGAGAGAGATGTATCTATTTTTTTTCTATTTCTAATTAATCTGCTTGGTCCACTTATGTGTACCACTCTGTATCCTTTCCATAAATATACTTTGTATTAATGCGTTGCTTTTTCATAATTCCAAACAAAAAATACCAAATTAATAACCACGTTCCAAATAATGAAACCATAAAACTACTAAAGGAACACTCAAACACAGGAAAGTTGTTAATGATTTAATGCTTTCATCCTATGAAGTTTTCCATTAAAGATGAAAGTGCTAAATCGTTAACAATTTTCCTGTGTTTGAGTGTTCACTCATACCTCTCAACCTCTTAACACAAGAAATCTTGGCAAAGCCTAAAATAATGGGAGGACAAGGCCCAGAAATAAGAACAAATTTAAAAAATAGCTACTATTAGCTTAGCATAGAAAGTTGCTAGAATAACAGGATTTGTGTTATCATGCATTTTCTGAAGGATATGAACTCTGAAACTCATATGTATTTCATTAACTAATAAATTCAGTCCTCAGTGATTTGCCAGAAATCCACAAATTTTATGAGGAATTTTCTTGCATGTTTTTTTCTAACATATATGAAAAACTTATAACATCTAATTTCATAATATTGAGACCAGAACATCTAAAACCAAAAACATCTAAAACCCATAACATCGAATTTCATAACATCTAACGTACAAATCACATGAAAATAACATCCCCTCCACATATAACGACATATAATGACACCAAACTATCAAACACACTTTTTACTACGTTTCTGCAGGGGGGCTTGATACAGTGGGGTTAGGAAATTAACTTTTTCCCACTGCAGTGTGATCTTGGAGTTGGTATATTTAATTTAGGTGGGGTGTGGGGGGCAGAGCCCCCAAGATAGGGGTGCAGGGGGCTTGTCCCCTGCAGAAATGTAGTAAAACGTGTTGGGTAGTTTGGTGTTGTTATATGTGGAGGGGATGTTATTTTCTTGTGATTTGTAGTGTTAGATGTTATGAAATTTGATGTCATGGGTTTTAGAAGTTTCAAAGTAGACCTATATATATATATATATATATATATATATATATATATATATATATGTGTGTGTGTGTGTGTGTGTGTATAGCATATATATGTAGGTATATATATTTAATACTGTTGTTCTTTTGGGGTTTGAAGTAAGCAGAGTGTTGTCTTGATATCTTGATATTTGTCTGTTTCCTTTATTAGCATACCATAACTACCATGTGAATTTTCCCCAGATACATATAGCATAATTCTTTTTCACTGACATATTTAAACCTCAAGATTTAGGTATACTGTTTGGTATCTAATGAACTTTTCATTAATTGTGTAAAATATTAGGGAACTGTCTGTTACACTTATCTCTCCTAGGTTGATTTCAATTTTTTAATATGTTGAAATGTTCCAAATTATTTAGTGTTAAACCACTTAATTTACATCTGTAAATGTACTTTTCACTTCTCATGTATTGTAACAATGTTGTAGTGTTCAGATATACTAAATATCTTCCTAACAGACATTTAGGTTAATGCTGGTGCTGTATGTACAGGGAACCTGCAGAAAGCAAACCTCATATACAACTCAAATATTTTAAAAGAAACGTGGCTGTACTGACGGAGCCTTCTTTCATCAGTGGTCTTCACTGTAGACAATTAACCTAAAATTACTAAAGTGTAGCCAGAAAATAAGAAAGCAGACTGTGGGTTCAAATCAGATTGTTAACCGATTCATAAAGAATAACTTGATTTTTAGACATTTTCTCTCACCGGGAGAGGCTAGCTTTCATAGACAGAAATGACTGTCACTTCCTATTTTCAATTCTCTGGTGATTGCTCTAATGCTGGGTAACTCAGCTAATGGAATATGGAATAACATCACAAAATCAAATGAGGCACTATCTTTAAGTGCTTGAAACTTTGAAATAACATGGAATATTATAGCCTACGGTCTTAAATCAAAGAGAATACCAAATATCACAAATTTATGTTCTGAAAAATTAATTTATTTACAGTTCTGCCTTAAACTATAAATTTAAGTAATTGAATAAATAACAGTTTAAGTTCAGTATTCTACTTTGGAGCTTAACACTGAACTCCACAAAAGAAAACAGGAACCTGTCTCAACGGCACAGAGGGATGGAGCCTTGACTTTAACCCAGGAGGTAGGGGGTTTGGTTAGCACCATAACACTGGAGGAGCCAGGCAGGGTAGGAGAGGAATGAAGGGGCTTGTCCATTTGCATCTCCCAGATAGCAGCAAAAGAATGCATGCTTTGACACTGCCAGCCTAGCCACTGGGAATTTTGTAAATAATCATATGTAATTTGTGAATATTAGTATGATTCATATGCTTGTCTTACAAATCTAAGAGAACTTTATGTTTTGTGCATATTAAACTACTGGTGCAGAAGTGTGTGTTGAACAGTGTTTGTACAGTACTGAGCTTCAAGGATGTGTCTACAGTGTACCCTACTGGTAAAGAACAGAAATGTATATAAACTATATACCTGTGCAAATGCATGTTTTAATAGTAGAAGCTGGAACATACAGAGTTAACCTGCAAAACTGCAAGAAAATAAGTTGAAGTTGTTTTACAATTGTGTTATCTCTCAGTTTCAGTGAAACAGACAGATTGTCTAGAGCTAGAGATTTTTCTTTTGTCTTGAAACAGAAATAATTACTAGGTTTCAAATGTAAAAGCGTTTTATTGTTTTACGATTTCCAAGTTCTGCACACTTCTGAGAGATATGAACTTCTCACACAGAGATGTTAAAATTCTATTAGTTTCTGTTAGCCAGGGAACCAAAGTCAGATGACAAAGAGTGATGTTATCCAAGCTAACCCAGCAGTAATGTTTATTATTAATTTAAGGACTCTCTCAGAGAGAGAATGGGCATTTTATATCTTTTCTTGAACCTGGAAACATCCATCATCAGCACTTCTGCCTGCATGTTGTGTGTAAATAAGACTTAGGGCATAGTATCTCTCTTAGATATAGATAGGAATATAGTAAAGATTAGTTTAGATGTTTTCTGTATTTATTTGACACTGTCCTGGAATGTTTTATAATATTTCCTATGATTCTGAACTCCGAAGTAACTGTTGTTTGAGTATTGTCTTGCTCTTTTATTGTTTATTATTAAATATATTTAAACCTTTTAATTGTGGCTGGTTTGTTTAGGCATATTTAACCTCTTAGAGTACTTGCATATGTACTTGGTGACACTGTACAGGCCACTCCTAATAGCCTGGTGCTTGATCAAAGACTACTATTTGGACAATAGTAACATTACACAGTAGGATTGCTCACCCTTTGCAAGGGCCTTATAGTAGCTGATAAAGAGCTGGTTGGTGGCAGTGATAACTACCTTATAGTTTGAGCAGAAGGGGGCATAGCTAGTAAACCTGTGCCAGCCTTCCCTAGGGGTATCTGTGTGTTTGTATATAAATCAAATCTCAAAGTGTGTGTGTGTCAGCTACTTGGGCAGGGACGTGAAGCACTGGTTGGACAAAGAGAGTGCTGGAGGTTTTGGCTTGACCACTTGGCTGAGATCTTAACCCTGTAGCTATGCCAGTGGGGGTCTTGTTGGGGATCTGCAGAAAGATGATAAAGCCAGCCCTGGACTGACTGTGATCTCTGTGTGCTCTTAAGGGAAATTGTACTTTACTGTGTGTACTTGTCATCCTCCCATTGTGTACATCCCTCACTGTTGCCAGTGGTGAGAATTGAGGCTCCTTGATTACTGGGCCAGTGCAGGGATGGTGCGATTTCCTCAGTGGACACCAGATGAAGCCACATCCTGTGCTTTGGGAGTAAGAGTAGATCTGCTTCTTGGCAATATCCCTTGCAGTGATGGATGCCTGACCTGCACAACCTACTGCACACCCTGTCCCTTGCATAATGAGCATGCACAGATGAAATAGGTCTGTAACAGAAAACCTCACACTACCCCTAATGGCTGCCTCAGTGACGGTCCTTCTTGTTTGACCTTCCACCGCTTATGAGAATGAATAACAAAGAGACCATCTGATGGTAAGCACTCACTGGAAGCAAAACAATGCAAAATCAAATCAAAAAAAGAAAAGAAACAAGATACGAATTGATCAATGACCAACAATTGTATCCATGATGGCACAAATAAGAGAAGAAGCAAATCAGACCCTCTCACAATTCATGAAGTTCTCTGGCTCATTAATATTTCCTGGTTACTATGATGAATTGTAGACTCCTGCCAAACTCATTTTTGAAAAGTCAGCAATCAGAAATTCATTAACTGGTTCTCCAAGTAGCAATAGAGACTCCATGAATGGCTTGTGACATTGGCTTCATAATTTATTTTCAACTAAGTCAGTTAAATCCTCATAAACTTGGAAACATCTCTGGCCAAAGAAGTACATTGGCTACTGAAATTACATTAATTTAGAATTCAGCTATGTTTTCACATATACTTCTAAATATATCACACTTCTTATGTTGGTGCTGAGATATTTATCAGGGAAGGAGGAGGAGTCACAGGTCAGTCCATGGAAAACTGCATCAGCCTAAGAGTCTCCTTGAATGAGGATCACTCTGTTGAGAGCTATGGGAAGGGAAAGTCTCACCATCCTTAGCTATCACAGAGATAAGGGATTCTTTCTTTTATGAGTTCTGGAGATATTTATTTACTTCCTACTTCAATTGGGACAACTAGAATGTCAAAAGATGTATACAAGGAAGTACTGCCTAGGCTCAGTGACTGGAATAGAGAAGCCTACATCACACTTAAGAGTTGGTATCAGCACATGTTCATTCTATACCACTGAGGACAGGTCCTTCCATGTGTCAAAGAGTGAGTAAACATCTAAAGTCTGGGCCTGACCTGTAGTCCCTATGGGTGCAGGCCAATTAAAATAAACCTCCACTTACCTAGCCAGTGATTCCTGAAATACTTTAAAGGACAACCAAGAAAAGACTCTTTGAAAATAAAACAAATTAATACTTTGGAATTAATAATTGCACTTTGTTTCATAAAAAAGATAATCAGAAAGTCTGATGATGAAAGACAGCTGTAAAATTAACAATCCCACCAAAATGTAATGTGTGTGGCAATCAGAAGCTACTAAACAGCAAAATGCACTGACTGCATACAGTTGGCAAGAAGTATGCCTTTCAGTTAAATGTCATGATGTCATGCCGGCAACTGTCAATTTAAGTATTAAAGCAACTAGTATTGTCTTTACAGTGTTAAAGTACATAACCTATGCTATCCATTCCTCAATACACTTCATATTCTAACTGAATAGCACACATACCGTCTACAAAAGTTAGACTATTCTAGATTAATGTTAGTTCCACTGCCCCACGAGTAGGGTATAAAAATCAGGTGCAATAGTACAGTGAAACAGAAATTATGCATAACTGGAGGCTGTTCAACTTACTCTCAGTCATATAATGAGCTACATATTGAAGAAATAAACACTATTATCACCTTCTTTCTGTCTGGTACTCTGTTACACAATAAAGCAGCATGAGAAAGGCTACGTGATGCGTGCACACCAGTGTGTGTGTGTGTGTGTGTGTGTGTGTGTGTGTGTGTGTGTGTGTGTGTGTGTGTGTGTGTGTGTGTGTGTGTGTGCCCAACAGTAAAATAGTTACATTTTGTCTGATTAATAATTACAATAAATAGCAGAGGGTATGGTGGTACATCCTCAACATGGGATTAAGAGTGGTACTGGGACAAGTCTCTTGCAAAAATCACTTATTTTAAACAAATATTGATGCATGATCTTCTGCCCAAGATGTTGCTTATTACAGGTAACATGGTCATTATTGGAGGTATGCTCCACATTTCTCTGTAAATGGAGGAAGATTTGCTTACTCCATGATGGAAGGAACAGAAAACAAGCTACTGCATGCATTTAGAAGTACAGAGGCTGAAATGTACACTTATTTATTTACAGAAAAAACATAACTAAACTTAGTAGGCTAATGAGGAATGCCATCTATGTGTCATCAATGAAAAGATTCAAATGCAGGTAGTATAAAAGGAAAATTCAAACAAACTAGGAAGCAGGGGTGCAGGAGAACTGACTTGCCTTTAATGGCTTGGATTTCAGCAAGTAATTTGCAGACAGAGTAAATAAAATACATGCTCTAGTCAGGCAATTAATATGAATTACTTAAACTTAGTTGATATCTAGCTGATATGAATTACACATACTTCTGAAAAGAGTAACATTTAAGCAGTTCAAGAAACAGTTCATAAACATTAACATGTAACAAGTGGAAAGCTATGGCTACATTCATTAGTATTATTGTCTGTAGCCTGCAAATAAAACAATACATGCTAAAGTCAAGGCAAAAACTTAGTGATATGAAATGTAACTCATCAGACAGCTGAACTCTATGCATATTCACCTGTGTGGCATGCTCCTCCAAGCCATCCATCAGTACAGCTGCAAATTCCTGGAGCTACACAGACACCACCATTCTGACACCTCTGAGGACAGATTGCTGGAAAAAAGTAAACATTAGTTAAGCACCTGTTCTCGACACCGATAATTACAGATGAAAGCAATAAGAGTCTGTACCACGAGTCCTAGTATTAATACGAAGCCTCATTTCTTAAATCACACTAGCTGACTTTGCAGCTTTGAAGCTTACTTCAGAAAGAAATTGGGTGTCCCTCATCTAGAGACAAAAAATAAACAATAGGAACATTACCTTCATGACATCGTGACCCCATCCAGCCTGAGGGACAAAGGCACTTCACAACACCATTAACAGAGATGCATTCCCCACCATTTAGACAACCTCCTTCACAAGTTACTGCAACACATGAAGAAAAACAGAGACAAAAAGAAAAAGAAACCTTTAAACAACCCATTAAAAAAAAGTTTAAATTCCTTTGACACTGTTTGCATGTCAGTAATGTATGTCATTCTGCAAAAAAAGATAAAGCTCTTTATTACTGAGGAATCTACAAAGCATATCACTCCAAAAATACACTTGTGAAAATGCAAACATTAAACAGGTGAGCTTTGTATTTTCAGCTTTGGTCTCAGTGACATCAAGCCCATTACTTTCATTGCATGTACAGTACCTTATGACGTACACATGCTTTAGTCACCTGAAGACATCTAATAGTGTTTATAATAGGTGGTGTCATTAGATAATATGTTTCTGTAACACCAGTAACACTATTAGACATCTAGGAGTGTTTGTAATAGGTGTTGCCATTAGTTTATACAATTTAATAACACCATTATCACTGTTTTTAACTGTGTAGTGCACTACAACTATGCCACACTAAATCATTTCAGCAGATTGATTAAGTACCAGGGGAAGGCACTATCAGAAACAATGAACCAAACCACAAATTTGCTGCAGAAACTGGCGTACTGCCAAAAGAAACAAAGAAAGCTTCCCACAAAGATTCTTCCTGCACAGAAACTTTCCAATCTTGTTGAAAACTTGTTGCATTCTCCACTACTGTATTTCATTAATCCTCTGTAAAATATAATTCCTTAACATAGATTAAAAATATAATGACAGAAAATGATTACTCTATTTTGAATGAACAGACCATTCACATATGTTCTCTCTGCTTAGTAGATGCTACCCAGTCCAAATTGTCTTACCATCTTGCAACAAGGCTTTATGCCTTACTACCCTCTCTGTGATAAAGACTCCCTTGTTACTGCACTGCTCCCAAAATATTCATATACTCCAGCTTTGCTCATTACTTGTCTTCAACAATAGATTCTCTTTCTTTTCTTCTCAGCCCATTTACTTATAAATTTCCTTTAACTTACTAGTCTTCCAGTTTTCGCCTGCTTGACTGACATCAAAATATTAATTTTGAGCTACTTCTCTGCAGACATTCCTGGGTGTTTGTGTGTATGTGCATTTGTTTGAAGCATATATGCATGTAAGTGTGTGTGTGTGTGTGTGTGTGTGTGTGTGTGTGTGTGTGTGTGTGTGTGTGTGTGTGTGTGTGTGTGTCTGCTCCCATCTTTGTGTAGTTTTTGGTAGTAATACCTCTTTTTAAATTTACAAGTATCTTACTAATGACTGTGTTAAATCTGTTCCAGTGGAAATGCGCCATAAGTTATAAGAGGATTACAATGTACAAATCCACTTCCTACTTTGAATCTGATATCTCTGGAGTACAGTGCAAGACATAAAAAGCTTTATGGGAGTACAGCTTCCATATTAGCTGCACTGGCTAATTATACTAACTTGCTCTATATGTGGTTATTTTTTATCTGAGACTATTTTCTAAGGAATTTGGCCATATGGTATTTTCAGGGCACCATGATCTTAGTTCCTCCTCATTATACATAAAGCTGTGTGTCTTACTACCCATCTCCAAATCTCTGACAACTGGTGTAAAGTGCAGCACAAAGAAGGGAACGCTCACCCTGCTCCTAAACCCCTTAGTGAGTAAGATGCCCAACAGACAGGTCTGGCTCATTGGATAGGCTGCTGGGCTGCAGCCCACTCTGTTAAAAATGAAAACAAACAAGCAAAACAGTATAAAAAGATTCAGAAAGTTGACAATTTCTTTAAAATGTAATAGTTTGCTTTCTGACTTGTTTCTCAGCACCTCAGAACTCCACTCATCCATGGAGTTATGAGATTGAGGAAAAAAAAAAAAGAGATAAAATCTTAATTCACTAGACAGGCTGTTTTCAATACAGCCTGGCATTAGGGTTATTTGAACAATCCACTAGTTTGTTGAAAATGTTAGAAATGTTGCTCAGCAACAATCTCACTGGGCTGGTGCATGAAGCAGCAAGGAGCCCTTCCAGCTGGCTCAGACTGCTTGACGTGAATGAGACAACCTGAGATGAAAATGAGAGGACCAATAGCTGGAGTCCAGAGGCATTAACTTGGAAGCTATTTTTTAGTAATTTTTTCAAGCAGGCTCTCTCTGCATGTTACTGCAAGCATGCAGGAAAGAAATGAAAAGAAAAGAAAGGTTAGCAAGATTTGATAAAGAATCATTTAACAGGTTATATTTTTTCAGCCATGTTCCACATTAGTGGGTTAACTGTGTGTGTGTGTGTGTGTGTGTGTGTGTGTGTGTGTGTGTGTGTGTGTGTGTGTGTGTGTGTGTGTGCGGGGGGGGGTGGATGGTGTGTCTCGTGGGGTTGTAATGAACTGCACACTTTATTCTGACAGCAGTGAGCTGAGAAGATATATTCCCATGGAGCAGTTACTTATGAATTTATTCATTCATCTGGCAGTAAACAAAGTTCTGCAGTACATAGTCACAGTTCTACAAGTACCTATAATTTATGATTGGTGTGTGTGCGTGTGTGTGCGCGTATGTGTGCCTATGTGTGTGTGTGTGTTAATAATTTATTTTCAGCAATGATTATTTGTATTTATTTTATTACTGTCTGATATCAGTAGTGTACACAATCAAAAAATGTGGATTTATTTGTTAGGTACGGAGGCTGTTGGTCGGGCTGTAACAGTCAGGCTAGCATGTGTGTGAGATAGCAAATGATCTTTGGTACAGTTGTGCAGCATTGCCGTCTCACAGAACTTGGTTTTCTGGCTGAGTTTTTTGGCTTTAATTCCTTTTGTATGAAGTCTGCATGTACTCCCTGTCTGTGTGTAGGTTTTATCTAGGTCCTCTGGTTTTCACCTCCAGACCCTCAGGTGTATAATGCATATGTCCACTTGTGATTTTACTTTCATTCCAATCGAACACCAGAAAGGCACATGGAAGGTAACTATCTTTTTTAGAAGGGTAGGGAGGTCGGCACTATTCTCAGATAGGATTTATATATCCTTGCAAGCATTTGTTACCTCTGTTTAACCTCCATTTATCTGGAATTACTGTTTTGTTAACTTTGAACAGTAAGATTTAGATACAACTTTTTTTGCTTGAAATCAAAAAAAGACTGACTTTCTTTCCTTATAGGATCACAGGATTGTAGGATCACAGGAGGTTACTAGGATAACAGTCCTGGAGCCTTTTTTTAAGCCTAGCCATGCATGCCATAATTTTCTTAATTATCAATACTCATGGGCTAGAATGGCTTTGGTATATGCCTGTGCCTTAGGGCATCTACAAATTGGCCCTGAACATAAGGGACACAGGTGACAAGCCAGGGGTGAATTCACAATTTCCCATGCATTGGTCCAAACTGTGTTTAAATAGGCTTAGGCAAGAGCTCTATTTCACGTGAATGGGGAGTCAGTTCCAGAGAAGGGGAAATCTCAGAGCCACATACCTGCCCCTCTAACATGCTTTGTTTGTCACAGATGAGGTTTAGATTATTAGATCAGGAAATTCTAGTACTGTTCATTTTGAGAATGTGCAGCAGTTCTATCAGGGATGGATCAAAGAATGTCTTGTAGGTTAGGCATAGATCACACGTCATAAGTCTGTTGGAGACTTAGTATATGGACAGGGCTTTGAGCCGCTCCTCAGAGGACATATAATTTACACCCTGTATTCTTTTAGTGAGGAACCTCTGTGGATACCCCAACTATTGCAAATGCCTGGTCAGGTACATGCCAAAGGGTGTATTGTGTTCAATTAGTGGTCTAATGAGGGCTGAGTATAGTGGGACTATGACCTCCTTAGATCTGGATGCCATAACCTTACTTATAAGTTGTGCCACGCAGAAAGATTTTCTCACTACCATGGACATATGGTAATCAGTGTTCAGGTTACTGTCAACCAAGTCCCTTACCACTGCGTCTGCTCTTAGGAGAGTGTTATCAATGTTATAATTTGCAGGGGTTGTCATCTTCCCAAACAGTATATTATGCATTTTTTTTGCATTGAGTTTTAGGCCATGGTTTTGGCACCGGTTATTTTTCTGTCAGACCCTCCTGGAGGATATCTACATATTTGTCAGACTCAATGCTTGCACACAGCTTGCAGTCATTGGCAAATTTGGTCAACCAAAGGCCCTCTACATTTGCCTTGACTTCAGAGTAGTATATTCCAGACATGAGAGGTCCTAGTACTGAGTCCTTAAAATATCACATTCAGTCATTGCTGTATCACTCTCAGTACTATGCACATATAAGGATCACTGTAGACAAACCAGAGAAAACAAAATTCAAACCTAAACCTGTCACCTATGCTTGCACTACAAACCAGGACCCTACCTGCCTAACTAATGGATCTTACTTATCATTTGTGTTCAAGACATCACTGGTGTTATAAAAAAGGCTATTAAGATGCACTTTACATGCATCTAAAACTCAATGAATTCTGAGTGCCTATCAAACTCCAGACTCAGAGCTTAATTCTATTACTTCTTCCACACCTGGAGTCTTGGCTGGTTAGAGTATGTTGAAAGAGTAGAAGAAAAGGTTAAAAAGGAAGACAAACTGTGAGCAAATGAAAAAAATAATCAGTACAGATGATGTAGGGCTATGTTGGGCAGAAGAGCACTGGTGAGGTACAGGGGAAACAGTGTACAATGGCAGCCCATGCAGTCCTTTGTCTAGGGCTTCACATCACCTAAAGCTGGCCTCGTTGTTTGCAGAAAGATATCGGAGGGGTATATATTCTATGAAGTGGCTAGAATGAGTGTGTAGCCAGGGCAGTTTGTGGATAGAAGTGACAAACCCCATCTGTTGTTTCATCACAAGTAATAGTCATTGACATGTTACGTTAAAGCCCCACCCTATTTCAGTTTACCCAACCCATTTGCTTGCTTCTTATAACCCCACCTTTCTTTGAAGTCACCAGCCACCACTGCCACCAAAACAAGGAGGGGGAAGGAGGACAGGGATGGTGACAGAGTCAAAAGTGCCAGTTCAGATCTGTCTTTACAGTTAGTACATAACTGTCATAGCTGACATTGGGGGGTTCATTTACATCACTGATGGGACTGAATTGTATCCTTGACCTTTTGGGTGATTCCCATGAAAAGATGCACCAAATAATGGTGGCCAGAAAGAAGACCTAGACCTGGAGAACATATCCAGCTTGCAGTGCTTTGTTAAATTGCTTACTGTTGTTCACATAGCAGCCACATAAATAACATCCACTGAAACATTTTTAAAAAAACATTTCAAAGTATCCACCACCCTAACTGAATGACTATTTACAAATTCCAACAAAGTCTTACACAATTTCTGACAACAAAAATGTATACACTGTGAAAGCCAAACAGACAGGATGCAGAGTCATAGGGTTGACTTGGATAATTCGAAATACAAGTTCTTTTTGGAAAATTAAATGAAAATATGTGGTTCCTTCCTTATGTACTTTGTTCTGTCCAATGAAAGCTCCATTCTTTGTACACATCCACACATAAATGTAGCCATTCCCCACAGTTAGGGTAATCAGGGAAAAATGGAAAGCTAGTTGATTGATTAATATTAGCTTCTGTGACTGCTTTCAGTATAAAAGAATACATTTTCTTGGGTACTCCATCTTTGTGAAAAATATGAAAACCTGAGTTGGCAAACAAGGCTTAAAGTTCAGAAATCCTTCTAGCTGAGGTATCAAATACAGGAACAGTCTTACTTGAAATATATTTAACTCTGCAAAAGAGGCCAGTTCAAAATGATTTGGTAAACTTCTCCAGGGCAAAGTATATGTGTCAAAGAGGAACCAGAGACTTACTGGAGGCCATAAAGCAGGAAGGTGCTCCTTAAGAAGGGTTTTATAGACTCTGAGTAAAGCTAAAGAGAAGGAATTGGCACTTTGGTAAAAATGCATTACAGCTATCAGGTGGACCATAACAGATGAGAAGCAAAGCCTTAATCAAAAATCTGTTATAAATACTTAAAAACACTAAGAAAAGCAGTTGTGAAAGGGTTTTGCAGTGGCACAAAGGAGAAAAAAGTCTGTTACAATAAGTCTTCCTTGTTCCATGACTCTTTTCAAAGGTAAAGATTTGGAACACCGGTTCAGGATACAAAAAGGGTCCTTGACCATCACAGGAACTAGAGAAACTAAGTAGATAACCCAAGGTAGTGAAGGTCCAAAGGAGGTTTGCCATGTGCATGACATAGGAGATTCTTTGAAGACTGTAACAATTAAGAGGCTTCTTAGAAGAAAAAGAGGTGTTGGATGAATGTAAGGAATGATCCATCAACCCATAATATGTCACTCAATAAAAACTGTACTACTACACTGAGTCAGACAATTAGGAATGCTAAGCATGGATATGAATTAACCCAAGGAAGGAATGCACAGAGCAATAAGAAAGCTTTTTATTAATAAGTTAAGCATTACAGTTAGTGCAAAACTTTATGATGCTGATGTATGTATCTACTTCAGAATGATAAAGTAATAGCAGACTCAACACTTCGGTTAATAATTTTGCAATTTTTTTTTTTGTAACGCAGGCTTGGTATGTGCTTATTGATAAGTTTGAGCATTTAGACGTAGAGTGTCATTGTCTAAATATAACAAAGCAGATGGTTAAGAATGTGCTGGAAATGGGAAAAGTTAATACTGCGCAGGTCATGATAAAATAGACTATTTTTATTGTCCATAAAGAACTTTTATTAGTGTTATGCAAACAACTGCCTTGTCCCAAGATATAGTTTTCCTTTTTGGAAAAGACATGACAGTGGATATGATCTATATAGATCTTCCTGATGCCTTCAGTTCATTTCTCCGTTGTGTATTCATTAGGCATTTAAAGAAATAAAGTTTAATAGCTTTGCAGTTAAATGTATAGTTAATCGGTTAAAGGATAGGGAAGAAAGGATCTATATTCAAGGTATAAAGTCCAAGGAATTTAACATTTTGAGGGGTGTTCCTCAGAGATTGGTGTTCTGTCCCTTTTTATTTCATATATTTATGCCCTCTTTTCCAGCAGCAGGTAGATGTTCTTTTAGTCAATCTGCATATCATATTAAAATTGCAGGTACTTCTACCTCAATGCATGATCAATTTGAGATTTACAAATATTTAAGTAGTATTTTGGTATGGACAGAATTGAATGAGGTTGATATTAATGAATCCAAATGCAAAATTATGCATACGGGAATGCATAATGTGAGCTGCCCTTACAGTGCAAACAGCACGGTTATTGTGGAATGCAAGTTATTTGAATAAGTAGGTAGAATAATTGATTGTACTTTCAGGTTGGAGGATCAGGTAAACAAAATTTTGAGGAATCCCTACTGTATGATTAGAATACTAATAGGAACAATATCTTAATGAATACGTTGGTAATGATAAATGTTTATGAAACTGCTGTAAGACCTTTAATGGAATATGGTGCTAGTGTTTGTATATATTCCACAGTTAATAGGTTAGAAAAAGTGCAGAAATATTTTACTAAAACATTAAAGGAGTGTATAACCTTTAATGTATGAGACTTAGGAAATTTAAAGTATACTCTTTTATTGTCATATAGTAGCATATATAATCTGGGTGTTCAGATGTTTGAAAGATGAACACATTTGTTCACTACGAATTTGTTTTGTACAGCATAATGAGAGTATAAGGATCAATCAACTATTTGTTGATAATAAGAGGGCAAATTCCAAATTAGCTAGGAGATTTCTTTCAGAAAACAGCTGCCCAAAGGCAGAACTTAGTATCACTGGAAATCATACAGGTAAATAGTGTAGAGGTATTTAAAACAAAATTGTACCTATTGACCGAAGACAGGGTTTGTCCTCATGGAGGAAGGCCTGTAATCATCTCTGCTAAGATCTATGTCCTATTATAAACACTGAAATGAAACACTGATTCATTCAGTCGGAATACATTTGCAAAGTGAGAAGGATGGCCTTCATTTCCAGAATGCTGATGTGCAGATTGGCCCTGTGGGTCAACCATGTGCCTTGGATTGACTGCAACAAGTAATGTACCTGCATCAGAGAGCAGAGGTACCCATAATCACAACCATCTGGGGGTGAGGCCTTGAAATTATCTGCTGAGAGAAAGTTCTTGTGTCCACTATGAAAGGTGTTTCTTTTTTGTTTTTTTACTACTAGCATAGTTTGATTTGAGCATCTAAAGGAACTGTAAGCTGTCCCTGATGAAATATGAGAGGCCAATGAAGAAGCCACATGTGAAATCAGGCATGGATCACCATGAACAGAGTGCATGAAGTAAATCCCATGATCAAAGACAGACAAAAGTATTGAATCTCCTTAAAAGAAATGGGGAACAGTGAACTAGATGGATTGAATCTCGTCTGGTGTAAGAATGGTTCAACAAGTCAAAGTATACGAATGCTGCCCATAAAAATGGTTGACTGTGTCTGCATCATCTGGAATTGTACTGTGTTTGTTGTTTTTCACAAATATTATAATTGCATAAAAAGTGAATCCCCTGAGGAATCAGCATGTAAATAGTAGGGGCTTCTAAGAACCAGCCATCCAGGTAACAAAAAACTCAGAACCTTGTGGCCTGTGAGTCACTACCACCCTTCATTTGAAGAACACCCTGGAGGCTATGATGAGACCATACAGCACTATTTGGAACTGAAAATGACTGGTTTCTCTCTGCTGGACTCCTTGGTGAACTTGATGGGCAGGTAGGCATCTTGGAGTTCCAAAGAGCACATCCAATTTCCTTCAGGTAAACAGGGTTGGATGGACTGCTCTATAACCATGCAAAAGGACTGTTTGGAATGTGCTTATTTAGGCCACTCAAATCAAGAATTGGCAAGAGGTCATGTTGTCTTTTCGAGTTCCAAAAAAGAACCTTGAGAATAAGCCCAAAGCTTTCTGATCTTCTGAGACTTCTTGGATGCCCCTACTTTTAATCGGTATCTGGACCTCAAATACGGCTACAGCTTTCTGATGGCATGTGGCATTTGAATGAGGGATACACTTCAGCTAGAAGATGGTCAAGAAGAGAATGGAAAAGCCTTCAGATATTACATCACTGTACTGCGGCCTTCAACATGGACAAGTGGAGGGAGATGTGACATTCTGTTCAAGGGATATCAGTTGGGCAAAGACTCAGGGAGTAGACTGCAGCCATCATGAAGGGTGACCATAGTATTCCTGGTTGTTTTGTCATATACTTCTCCACTGGATGCTCAGTTATTCTGAGAGTTGCCACATACCCTGCTGCCTTTACCACAATCCTAAAATTATTCTGTTAGGAGTGAGAAAACCATAGCTGATGTTGACTCTACTGATTCCACGAAAACGAATGCTGAGGAGACAGAATACCACCAGTATCAGTATATCACTTCCTTAACTCAGCTTTTTCAGCTGGAACAAGTATTAAACCTCCATCAAACTGGCCTTCATGATGACATCTTTAGAGTTTTTAGGAAATTAATTAGGCAAGGCAAGTCAGGACAATGAGCAATCAGTCCTAAGCCTGCCACCCAGATAAGGCCCTGTATAGCACTGTAGGCCAGGTGCATGGGCACGTTATCCAGCAAACTAAGGGTTGACATCTGTGACTGTACTTTAATTTTAAATTCTGAGCCTGGCAAACCTTCCAAAGTGCAAGCAGAGTTATCAAGTAGCTCCTTCTGGAACCTCAATATAGTTTAACACCATCAGATCATTGTTTATAAAAAATAACACTTCCTCAGTCCATCTATCACTCACAGCTCTTTATTAGGGGGGTAACCATAAAGGCGTGTGGTTCATGAGGTTTTTTTTTAAAGCAGTTTACATAATTATGGAGTCTACTAATGGGATTTGTAAGGATGACAAGGGGTGCCAGAAGGCTTCATTAAGGGTGAGTTATATCTTAAGAGATTGTTCTGAGAGTCATTTTGATTTAACCTTGATGATCATCAAACATTTTCTAAAGTTGAGGACATCAGGTGGTAGTGGGAGTCAGCTTCATTGTCATCACCAAGGTCTGGAGTGGGGTAATCATTGGGAGAGACTTTACATACCCTCTTACACTTAGCCTTGTCCCCAGACCTTGGATGGAGGAAAAAGATTAAGAGAATCCATCCTGCTAAGTCCACTTGAGGTTCTCTGTCCTGGGCTGGGTGGGATTGGATGTCAATAGCAGTAGGCAAATAGGGTCCTTGGGCCACAATATGAATCACTGGAGTTTAGAACTGGCATCAACCACTAACTCAAGGTTGAAGCCAGTGACCCCAAGGAATCAATGCCAAAAAGAAAAGATTCTCAAACCAAAGTAGACAAGGTTTCGCCTATCAGCTTTCTCAGTGCTGTGAGTACAAAGATATTTTCTTTATTAAACATATTTAAAGTGAAAGACTGTGGTTCTAGATTTTCCTTAGAAATATTTGTCCAGCTGTCCATGTTGATCATCCTATAAATACAGGTCACCTCTATTTATTGAACATATATTTGTTTGAAAAGTGTAAATAGGGGATGTTTTGCTGAACAAATGTTTGTGTTGCCAAAACAGGTAGGTGGGTTGTATTTTGGGTGTGGATCGTATAGGTTTGTAGGTTATGGACAGAGTTGGAGTTAGATAAGAGGATACATTTAGTTTGTGTAAGTGTTTGCAGCTTAGTGTTACAGCCTAAGTTAAAGTAAGCAGTGCTGTGTGTGTGTGTGTGTGTGTGTGTGTGTGTGTGTGTGTGTGTGTGTGTGTGTGTGTGTGTGTGTGTGCGTGCGTGCAGTGCGTGTGTGTGTCTGTGTGTGTGTCTGTGTGTGTGTGTGTGTGTGTGTGTGTGTGTGTGTGTGTGTGTGTGTGTGTGTGTGTGTGTGTGTGTGTGTGTGTGTGTGTGTGTGTGGGTGCGTGAGCATATGTTTGGATGTAATTAATGTGTATCCAAACTGTCTTGTGTAATGGTTGCAGTAGTGCTGTGATAATTTTTCTACAATAAGTTATACAGTTAGGTTTAGGAGCATGGAAGGATTAGAGTTAGGGTTATCAAGTGTTACTAAGGTGATGCAGGGGGTTAAATGGACTTGACCAGTTAAAGTAGACCCTTTTATAACATTTAAAATATTTAAATGCTTTGCTCATAAGAAACACTTAGAATTTTCCTCAACCTGAGCACATTTTGTAAAGAACAACAGGCATTTTGCATATTTTTTATCTTATTACAAAGAGTTTAACTTCTATGTCTGGAGTGCTTCTCTATAGACACTGAGTTCTTCATAATACTTTCACAAAGAGCTACAGTCATCTTGTGCGATTGTCTATATGAATAAATAAAGTGAAACACATATGCTGTTCACATTATTTTTGGTTTCTTGACTTTCTCAACTCAAAGCAAAGAATAAAAAGGTCACACAGACAAACCAATTAGTAAAAACTACAAGAAAAACCCAGTCATGCTAGAGTTTTCACTTTGTGATACCTTAATCCTCCTATAATATAGGCCTATGTGATATATGCAAATGACCCCTTCAGGACATCAAGTGTTTCAGCTATATGACTTCTAAATGTCCATGACTTTTTACTTTATTCATTTTTAAGTCTTTATGGATTCATTCAGACCAGTAAAGTCAAAATCCATACTAATGTCTTTCGGCTTTTCCCGGTTAGGGGTCACCATAGCGGAATTCCGGTCTGCTAATGAATGGCAGTGGATTTTTATGGTGTTGAGGTGCCAGCCCAACCTTCAAAGAAGGCACACCCATTCACACACGCACCTACCTGTATGTCTTTAAATGTCACTCAACCACGGGGACGACATGCAAAATCCACACATAAGGAGCTCCAGCCAAGAATCGAACCAGAGAACCTCTTGCTGTGAGGCGACAATGCTGACCACTGCACCACCATGGCCAAAATCCATAAAGAATTAAAAAAGAATAAAGTAAAAAGTCATGGACATTTTAAAGCAATATGTCCTGAACTGGTCATTTGTGTATATCCCACAGGCCTCTGTTACAAGAGGTTTGAGGTATCACACAGTGAAAACTCTAGCTTGGCTAGGTTGTTCTTGTAGTTTTTACTAAATGATTACTGAACTCAGGAAAACATTGCTCTGTTTACAAGATTTTGTGTTGTTTCACCAAGACAAATATAAAAACACAATTTTTTGTATTATTTCAAGTCAGTGACAGAGCTAACCACCCAGTGGTGAGAATATTGGATTGGGGTTGGCATAATGGTTAAGGTGCTTACTTCACAGACACAATGTACAGGGTTTGATTCTCCCCAATGAATGGTACACTGGTTAAGTTTAAAATGGCCCACAGAGGCAGCTAGCCTAATTCCTACCTATGAAACGATGAAAGTCATTGTTGATGTGAAATAAGATAGATGTTGTCTTATTGTCATGTTCAGCTATAACTGGATTGATTTGTTTTCCCAAAATTGTATGTATAATGCACTTATTGTAATTATCATTGGTTGTAGCTGATGTAAAATGTTTCTGGAAAATTATAAATTATGGCATTTTTGCTAAGCTTGCTTATCTTCATGAATGAACATGGGAGAACAGAATTTTTTTATTATTACATTTTTAGGCTTGGAAAAGCACAGTTTCACTTGAGACAGCAAAAACTGCTAAGGTTATTACTTTTGCAGCCTATCATAACTCAAGGCTGTGTCTCAGAGCGGACATCTATAATGTTAAAATACATGATTTATACCAGATGTTTTCAGTAATTTTAATGCATCGTGATTACATCTACATCTGTTCTCAAAGACATGACAGTCTTCTACTTTTAAGATGCATCTTGGGTTTTAATAAGGTTAACTTTTGTCATCTTCTATGGAAATCAAACTTAAAACAACTTGACATTTGTTGCAAAGCTAGCAATATAAATTACACACCTGGGATGAAATATGAAATGTGGCCTTCACAAGGCGTACCTTAGTGTATGTCATTCTAATGAGATGCATAACAAGGGCACAATATGGCCACATAAATCTATGCCTACATTTATGATGTAATGTTTAATATAAAATATTATATCTCAAAAGGACAACAGTTTTAACTAAAAGTCCAGCATCGCTAAAACTCTAATTAGATCTTATATACATGTGCATATCACCATGTTTCTGCCTTTACCTTTGTGGCAATATCTTCCTCCAAATCCAGGAAGGCATCTACATTTTCCTGGTCTCAGACATTCACCACCATTTTTGCACTTCGGGTAGCAGGTAGCTGAAATATATTTATAGGAAAATTCACTATGATTGAAAGAGGTATACAAATATTTGTAAAATAAGGATGGTTAAACATAACATTTCTTTCAAAACTAGCATGAAAGTCATCAGACTTAAGAACACTGATCTCATCACCAATTAATGCATCGCTGACAAGAAAAACTAGAGAATTGCTGAAATATGTTGATTTGCTTAATGCAATTGTTCACAGACTGTGTCATGGAGCATGATATAACAGAAATCTTTCTTTGTCAAAGTAAATCTAGGGGAAAAATTCCACAGTAATATAATGGTACAGATGGCAACATGAGAAAAACCTGAGAATCATTGCTACATAAACATTGAGTTTTTTTAAATCATCACAAAGCATATTGCTTCCCTTTTAAGCAAATTTTCTTATAATTGCAAATTATATTAACTTCCCTTTTAATACAGCTTCAAGAATGTCACAAAAAAGCACAATCTCAACATTATAATCCCCGTTTCCTGCCTGAATTCGCTTCTCTTTTTTCGTTGAACTCCCTTTTATTATTGTGGAATTGTGTAGTATTTCTCCACTCACGGCCTAAAACAGATATATGTCAGACCATTGGTGGCACCGTGGTGCATCAGATAGCATTGTCTCCTCAAAGCAAGAGGTTTGCCTTCTGTGTGGAGTCTCCATATTCTCTCTGTGTTTGCGTGGGTTTTCTCCTGGTGCTCCAGTTTCCTTCCACAGTCCAAAGATATACAGTAGGTAGACTGGACACTCTAGAATGCATGCAATTGTTTTGGTAAGGAAGAAAGAATGCAGCAGGGTCAGTCACCTGGCAGTATATACTATGGCTCTAGATGATTAGCACTGGTGAAATGATACCCTGACCCCATGTACAAAAACAGGGTCAGTCACCTGGCAGTATATACCATGGCTCTAGATGATTAGCACTGGTGAAATGATACCCTGACCCCATGTACAAAAACAGGGTCAGTCACCTGGCAGTATATACCATGGCTCTAGATGATTAGCACTGGTGAAATGATACCCTGACCCCATGTACAAAAACAGGGTCAGTCACCTGGCAGTATATACCATGGCTCTAGATGATTAGCACTGGTGAAATAATACCCTGACCCCATGTTCAAAAACAGGGTCAGTCACCTGGCAGTATATACCATGGCTCTAGATGATTAGCACTGGTGAAATGATACCCTGACCCCATGTACAAAAACAGGGTCAGTCACCTGGCAGTATATACCATGGCTCTAGATGATTAGCACTGTTGAAATGATACCCTGACCCCATGTACAAAAACAGGGTCAGTCACCTGGCAGTATATACCATGGCTCTAGATGATTAGCACTGGTGAAATGATACCCTGACCCCATGTACAAAAACAGGGTTAGTCACCTGGCAGTATATACCATGGCTCTAGATGATTAGCACTGATGAAATGATACCCTGACCCCATGTACAAAAACAGGGTTAGTCACCTGGCAGTATATACCATGGCTCTAGATGATTAGCACTGGTGAAATGATACCCTGACCCCATGTACAAAACAGGGTTAGTCACCTGGCAGTATATACCATGGCTCTAGATGATTAGCACTGGTGAAATGATACCCTGACCCCATGTACAAAAACAGGGTCAGTCACCTGGCAGTATATACCATGACTCTAGATGATTAGCACTGGTGAAATGATACCCTGACCCCATGTACAAAAACAGGGTCAGTCACCTGGCAGTATATACCATGGCTCTAGATGATTAGCACTGGTGAAATAATACCCTGACCCCATGTTCAAAAACAGGGTCAGTCACCTGGCAGTATATACCATGGCTCTAGATGATTAGCACTGGTGAAATGATACCCTGACCCCATGTTCAAAAACAGGGTCAGTCACCTGGCAGTATATACCATGGCTCTAGATGATTAGCACTGGTGAAATGATACCCTGACCCCATGTACAAAAACAGGGTCAGTCACCTGGCAGTGTATACCATGGCTCTAGATGATTAGCACTGTTGAAATGATACCCTGACCCCATGTACAAAAACAGGGTCAGTCACCTGGCAGTATATACCATGGCTCTAGATGATTAGCACTGGTGAAATGATACCCTGACCCCATGTACAAAAACAGGGTTAGTCACCTGGCAGTATATACCATGGCTCTAGATGATTAGCACTGGTGAAATAATACCCTGACCCCATGTTCAAAAACAGGGTCAGTCACCTGGCAATATATACCATGGCTCTAGATGATTAGCACTGGTGAAATGATACCCTGACCCCATGTACAAAAACAGGGTTAGTCACCTGGCAGTATATACCATGACTCTAGATGATTAGCACTGGTGAAATGATACCCTGACCCCATGTACAAAAAACAGGGTCAGTCACCTGGCAGTATATACCATGGCTCTAGATGATTGCACTGTTGAAATGATAACCTGACCCCATGTACAAAAACAGGGTCAGTCACCTGGCAGTATATACCATGGCTCTAGATGATTGCACTGTTGAAATGATACCCTGACCCCATGTACAAAAATGGGAAAAAGGGTTGTGGATGTACATGCCAGATCATTACTACATATAAATGTTCTGTTCTAAGCCATCTCACTTATCCGCTCTCCTTTCTAGTACTTTAATTATTATATTGCCTACTCTTTAACATTTAGCAACTACACACTCTCACTAGAGTTACCCACTACTATGAGCATCTCATCATAAAGAATCCTCCAGTACTTAGTTATTTTGATTTATACATGAAACTATACGTTCATAAATATGGCTGTATTTTTGCCAAAATCCCATGTTCTACCCAAAATGATTAATGTATACACACACACACACACACACACACACACACACACACACACACACACACACACACACACACACACACATACACAAACCAGAAGGTCAACAGATGTTAGAGGTCGACAATTCCTAGAGTTGGGTAAAATATGCCTTCCCTGGGGAACTGTGCAATCTCAAAGTTTGTATATATAACTAACAGATGTGTGGACTTGCCCCCCTGTAAAAACAATGTGTGAGATTTGGCATGGTCTAGGGTTATGCTTGGATGATGCATGTAAACATGTCAACATATTTTCTTTTCGGTTTTTACATGTCAGTGTTACTAACACTGACATTTGGGAGTTTCAGTTTATGTACAGTCACATACACATATACACACACACAGTTTCCTAGTAAACAACAATAAATAAACTTTATCTATGTATTTTATATGATTTGTCATTGCACACATTTTGACATGTGCTAAAATGCTGGTGACTTTCATCAGTGGTATAGTTTGTCAAATTATGTAGTGGTCAAACTTCAGCAGATTGACCGTTACATAATTCAGTAGTTTTTTTTCCCCTTTCTATGAAGTTAGTGTTTTTAATTTGACTAATTGCAAATGTAACCTATTAGTTTATATTTCTGATTACTTTGTTTTAGGTGATTTTGGTGGTGATAAATGACAATTACCAGTGAGTTTGTTCAGTGTTTTATGTTTCAAACAAACTCATTGGTCATTATTCATTATACACACACACACACACACGTTTTTGTTGGGGCAAAAAAGACAGAATGCACAAATAAGTGAATTTTTATGGATTATATATGGTTGAAATTAATTTTATGTAGGGTAGGCAGGCAGGAGTGAGCAGGAAAATTTAAGTTTGAATGGAAAAGTGGTGGTTGTGTAGATGTGCAAGACTGTTGCAGCAGTTGTTCTGAACATGTAAGTGTTTGCGGGTAAGATAAGAGGATAAATACAGTGATGTGCAGTACATGTTTTGTGTTGTGCTCTATGCCCTTTTGTCTTGTATAATGGTATTGTTAGGGAAAGGTTTATTAGTAATGTAGTGAAGAGAAGGGTAGGGTTAGGGTAGGGTTAGGGCTAGCACACATGGATAAGATAGTGCAGGCAGCTTTGTTAGTGGGAAAGAAGTGTTCAGTGTTTTGTGATTCACTCTTATGAGTCAATCAGTGTTTTATGATTCTTTTTTCTTCTACCATTTGTGATTCTCTCTTTTGAGTTTTTTACCTTCCATGAGGCAACTATATATATGTGTGGGTACTGCATATTGTCAGGCATTCATTTATTCAACATAATGAAATGCAAATGTTTTTGTATGAATGTTTGTTTTATCCAATGACAATATTGCTGAATACTTCTTTTGTCAAAACAGATGTGTGTGTGTGCGTGTGTGTGTGTGTGTGTGTGTGTGTGTGTGTGTGTGTGTGTGTGTGTATGTGTGTACATTAGTGTTAGGGTAGGGGTTAGGTAAAAGGTATCACAAAATTTTTTTTAAGGTGCAGAGTTAGAGTTAAGGTTAGAGGCAGGAGCAGGGTTGTAGGGGTTAGGGTTAGCATACATTATTAAGGTGGAATGGGTGGGGGGAGCTTATGAACAGTTTTGTTGCATGTACATAAACAAAGCTAGAAACGGAATGATGCACTGTGTTCCACAGAGAAGTATTCTTGCTAGTTTATTACAAGGTATTACTAGAAACATTGTTGTTTGGTGGTAGAGAACAATCCAAGCATGATAGCTCTGTCTGACACTTTTGTTTTTCAGTATACTCAGCTTCAGCCTGGATGCATAACTGATTTTCTGGACCACTTTACACCATACATAATACAAATTAAACAATTATAAAGGACTAACAGGGTGATTGCTTATTGTATTTTAATTATGTATTTAGTTATTGTGTTAACTAATTATGTTGATTTGGGACCAATGCAGTCTGCCTGTTACTTATCCAGAGACCCTCAATATGAAAGTGGAAACTGAATAAATCAGATTTAGGACTATAGGATGAAACTTCCTAGACGCTCATAGCTTTAGCCTGTACATTATATTGTCAGACAAGTAAAAACAACAAAATGTGGTGTCCTTTGGTTGTGTACTATATCACAACAGGACTAATCATTTGCATGCAGACAAGTCACAGAGAAAACAAAGACAAAAAAAAACCACCCAGGCTGAACCCTCTCAACCATACTAATCCTTTCTCATTTCTCACTTCATTTCTGTCTTTCTTATCTGCCATTCTTCTAATTTCTCCTGCCCCATAATTTGTTTCTCTCCAAATGTTTATTTCTTAATTCCCCCATATAATTGTAACAAGTCCTCTGATATGTATTATAATTTCTGATGCTTTACTCTACTGCATGTCAACAGTTTTATGTGTATAAGCTTGTATCCCATGATCTTCTCTTTGTATAGTATATATGCAGCAAATGTTATTAATCCCTTAGCTTACTCAAACTGTTCATTTAATATAATGTTTTTTTCTCTTTTGTACTTCTAAGCAAAATATTTACTGCTGTCTTAGTGTGTAACGTTAATAAGTCTTCTTTAGCAAAAATTTTGTAATGTATAATAATTGTAGTACCTTTTCATGTAAAACTGGAGTTTTTCTCCCTGGGCCTGTACTAAAAATGGGTACCTCCGGGCCTAGTTGGACTTTCCCAGTAGACAAATGACAATAAATAAATAAATAAGAAACAGGAAACAATTCTTATCTATAGGCTATGTATGGAGATAGCTGACATGACACAAGGGCAAGAACGTCTACTCAGAATTTTATTGATATGTGCACTGAATATAATCTTAATACTACAGGTGATGTGAATGGAAGTCCTCAAACAGGTTCTTGGGGCCAGCACCAAAGTAAATTTCTTGGATATATGAACTGTCCAGCAAACTTTTCTCATGATCCTTACACCTCTGGATCTACAGTACCAAACATCTCCTAAAAACTCTTATACATGGGCTTGCCAGTGAAATAACTGGCACTGGCCACCACTGACAGAAGAAACCAAAACATGTTCCAAGAAGGCTAACCACTGGCTAAACCTAGATGGTGATCACATCCATATTACTGCAAAGATCAGGTTTTTCTTGGTGTGAGGTCAAAATCATACTTATAAATTGGATAATTGCTTCATGTCATGGCAATGTCCAGATTATAAAATAAGCAAATACTTAGATGACGATTACTAGAAGGAAGCCAAGAAGACATTCAGTGATGTATCTAGGTATGCATATACCTCAACCCTGAAATAAACAGCATCTAGAGATGACGCTGCTCTAACCTTCTGGGTGACATAAACATTTTATAAAGCAAGCATCATGCCCATAGCATATGCATACTAATCTTTTTTGATATATGTGTCCTCAGGGATATATTAAGGAGGATTCTGAATCAAATGAACTGGCTTAATGGAATGAGCAACAAAATACAGTGAAAACCTCCCTACCCATTCTTTTTCTGAGGCTCAGAAAGAACTGCAAAACCAAACCAAGGTCACTGGTTCACTATGACTAGATGACCACCATCTTTGACAACATAAAATGAGTTAGTGTTACAAGCACCAGGATGACAGGGATCAGTACAGATAATGCAGAGTCAGGCAGTGGACAACTGTTTACAACCAAGAATGTTTTATTTCTGGTAAGCCCAATGACTTATCCATACAGTTACTGCTAGTCAGTATCTGACATGAAACACAACACTTCCCTTGAATTTATTCTCCAGCACGAGGTAAAGAAATGGATCAGAAAAAATGTCTATAGACTACCATGTGCCCTAAGGAAGAATCAGTATTGTCCTGCATGGGCCATGGCTGCAAGGGCTGAAGAAACAATGTAAATGTACCAATCGTCATGGTGCCTACAATGGGCTAAGTTATCTTGTATGTTGCTACCTTGCTGTAAATATTCTGTAAACCATGCATTGTCTGGAGACTGGAGAATAAAAGACCTTCAAATATATGCAGTATTAACACACATATTACTCTGATGTTTTGTTACTTTGGAGTTTTTAGATGAATTATCTTTCTCATATATTTACTCCATAAAAGTGCCTCAGAATAGGGGCATAGCTGAAAAAATTCCAAATGAGCCTGTCTACTTACCTATTTGCAAAACAAATATATGGTCATCACACTTTGAAAAATGAGAACGCAAATGATTTTTTTTGTGGGGGGGGGGGGTGTCGGCAGTCCTGGTTTATCAGATTAGGTTCTAGAGACAGAGGACAGATTCCTGCTGAGTAGTGGGATCTCATCACCAATGTTGGTGCTTGGTATTTGAATTCTAGAAATATCACTCCCAACTTCTGTGCATAATGATAGTGAAAAGCTGATTTGCACAAGTGAGTAAAAAATGTAGGAAACATACTAACCAACCCAACAACTGTAATTCAGATGCATGGCCAATTTTATAACGAAGGAGAAAAAGTACTTCTGCATATTCTAAATACATATATGTGTGTGTGTGTGTGTGTGTGTGTGTGTGTGTGTGTGTGTGTGTGTGTGTGTGTGTGTGTGTGTATATATATATATATATATATATATATATATATACACACACACACACTATATATATATATATATATATATATATATATATATATATCTATGTGTGTGTGTGTATACATATATATATATATATATATATATATATATATATATATACACACACACACACACACACATATATATATATATATATATATATATATATATATATATATATATACAAACAACGGAAATTATGGCACGGGGAGAATATTGGGTTAAAAAGTAAGAGCACATTTAATCCCCCCTACATCCACAACTAAGAAATTTTGATAGACAAGTTGAGAGTGATCTTAGGAAAGCAATGCAAGAGAATAAAGTCCATTTTAATCTCTCCATAGAAGAGAGGCTACTTGATGATTTAAGAGGGAATAAATATGTGAGAATAATTAAGCCTGATAAAGGGGGGGAGATTATTTTAATGAACTCTATAGTATACAGTATGTACAGGAAAGATGATGGAACTCCTTAATGATAAAAATAAATATTCTAGAGTTTCTAGAAATTAAATAAATATAGCTTACTATTGAATAGATTTTACTTTGAGGGGATTACTGAAGGACGAGATGATTGATCAAAAACATTTTCCATATTTATGTGTAAATGAGCCTGTGGTACCATTTATATTTGGTATTCCTAAAGTCCATAAAAACTTGAATGACCCCCCCCCCCTTTAGGCCAGTTGTAGCGGCTAATGGTTCAAAAACACATTCAAAAGTTAAATTTTTAAAATTAAAATTGAAAAAAATTGGACAGAACAAGATGGAATTTTAAAAGACTCCTGGGAATTTTTATAGTGTGCGAATAATTGTTTGTATAAGAAGGAACTGATATTTGTCACAAGAGATATACAGGACCTGTTCTCAGTAATACCTCTAAAAACAGGATTACAGTGATTTGAGGAAGCACTATTAGAAAATGAACAGGTATCAAATGATGGCTTTAAATTATATTTAGAATTAATGGAAATGGTTCTGGTCAATAAGTTTTTTATTTGAAGGGGAGCTTTTAAGCAGGAAAAAGGTGTAGCAACAGGCACCTACTGTGCGCCTGCCTATGCCAATATAATTTTATTCGTTTGGGGACAAAAACATATTTTTGGTTCCATTTATGAGAAGAAATGGAATTTTTATAGAAGGTTCCTGGACAATATGTGTATTTTCTGGACTGGAAGTGAGGAAGAGTCCACACAACTAGCAACAATGAGAAAATCAAGACCACTGCTTCAAACTCAAAAGTATTTTATTCTCTAGCACCTCAGTACAAAACCTTCCAGGAATTACCTTTGTCTCTGTTATGGTCTGAAGCCATAAAGACAACTAGTCCATACAACCAGCAATAATGAGAAAATCAAGACCACTGGTTCAGTCCCAAAAGTATTTTATTCTCTAGCCCCTAGGTACAAAACCTTCCAGGAGTTACCTTTGTCTAAGAAAGAATTTAGGAAATTTATGGACTATTTGAATAATACCACACATTTTCTTAAATTTACTTATAATGCAAGTAAGAACAAAATGGTCTATCTAGATGTAACAGTACATAAGATGGATGGGATTGAAGGATTTAAAACCACTACATACAGGAAGGAAACCTCTTCCAATTCTTACTTATAATTTATATGTGCCCACCCTTATAGTTTTAAAAGAAGTATAGTGAAAGGGCAGTGTATAAGTGGGTCAAGGATGACCTTAGATGAACTAGATTTTGAGGAAGAGTGTAATAAATTCAAAATGATGTTTTGTGAAAGGAAATATCCATTAAAATTTGTAGAAGAAATCATGACAGAAGTGAAATAAGGGAGACAAGACAAATATAAATATAGTTTAGGGAATGGGCAGGATTATGTAAGGTTTGGAAACAACTCTAAGGGGGAATCAGATTAGACAGAACAAACAAGAGAGGTAAAAAGGATCATATATTATGAATTATAATACCGGTACATATATCATAAGAGAAGAGTGAAGACAAATTGGAAAAGATTTTCTTATTTGGATTTAGAGGGTTTGTTTAAGGAACCTTTGAATTTTGTGTAAAAAGGGTGGCAATATTAAGGAAATATTGGAAAATAATAGATGTGGGAGTAATGTTTTTTGAAGAAAGGGAACTTTTAAATATGGAGCATGTACCCAATGCCCTTATGTAGTGAATAAGGATTTGGTTTACCTGGAGGTGAGAAATAGATTGATTCAAGCAGAGACATACTCAAATTGCAATAGCAGTGGGGTGGTTTACATAGGTTTGTGTAAAAAATGTAATGCATTTTCTATTGGGAAAACCACACGGAAACTAAACAAAGAATATATGAACATCTAAATGACATAAAAAGTAGGGACGGAAGAAATGCATTATATAAACACACTTTAAACTGCCATCAAGCTGCTTTTGAATTTTTTGTGATAGAGGAAGTAAAAAGGACCCTAGGGGAGGGCCGTGGGAGACAAAAATAGAATATAGGGAACTATACTGGCAGTTAATATTGGAAGCAAATAGCAAGCCAGGGTTGAATGAATTTGTCTCCGTAGTCCCAGTGTTAAAACTTAGAACTGCTAGACCATGAATAAACACTCACATCTTACTACCTTTTTTATCATTTTTTTGTTTTTAATAATTTTATTAGATTGTCCAGTTGATGGCAGTGGTGTACCATTGTTAGTTTTAATGGGTAGTTTACATAGACTTACAGGCTAAAATTTAACAGCTAGTCTTTTTTAAATCCTTCTCGGTTTGGGATTATATATTTTAAATGCATCTTTAAATACAGTCTTATTATTATTTAAATATTGTATTGATATTTAAATATTACATATATTTTATATATTTTAGTGGACCTATATTAGATAAATGAATGCTTAGAATGCTGAACACGACTTTGTCGACATGTATTAAGTGAACACTGTTTTAACCAAAAGCAGGTAAAGTCTAAAACAGCAAGTTCGAAATATTGGACAAGTCACACTCAGGAACAACTGATGGAATTACGTCTCAGTCATGTATCTTTCATTGCAGTTTCCCAGACAAAACATTTATGTTTACATGAAATATATAACGTATATAAATATATCTATAAATATATGTTCTTTACTAATTGTGTAATATGTAGTTATTTAGGTAATTTTGATTACGTTTGTTGCTAGTAATGCCGTAGCACATTATAAAAGGGAGTGTAATAATAAGGTTTTGTGATACAAATGTGTTGTACACTATCATGGCAAATGCAACACTGTTTTCCCCGGGAAAACAAAGCTATGTATAGTCAGCAATAATTTTTACGAGCAATTGCAATGCTATTAATACTAGTGTAGTATAGTTTGCATGTGTTTACAAACATGGTTCACTATGGTGGGTTTTATTTAGGTTATTTACACAGTAGCTCATTAATAAACATGTTTACTTAATTTCTCTAACATTAAAAATAGTCGTTACGTATGATTAAGGTGTATTACGATTGCACTGTATTTTGAGTTGATATTCACCACGGCACTAGGGGAACGGTTTTGGCCAAGTAAAACATTTTGACTTTGTGAAATTCAACCATGTGAGGTTTCGATAATGACAGTGGTCGCTCAATTAGTGTCGACTGACGTGTTCGTTATTCTGAGTGCTCATTCTTTCTAATATAGACCCTATTTTAGTAATGTGTTTTTATTGGTTTTGTCTCATTACTTTCATATATAGGCTTGGTGAACTTGGGCTGTTGAACAAATAAAAGGGAATTGTTAGTTATTCAGAATCAATTTTTAAGCATTAATTGGAGGTAATAGATCTGAAGGGAATAGTATTTAAGTGCTTTTCGGAAAGTGATTGGGCATCTGATGAAATCCGATGTAGCGGATGAAAACATGGTGATTTTAAGATAAAGTGTTAATAAAGTTTGTGAATTTGTTTTAGTTGTGAAGTTCGTTATTAATTGAAGCTATTGCTATCTAACTAAACCTGTGCTCTATTGGTTTTCAAGTTTATATATGATTCATAGGTTCATAGGTTCATAGGTTGGTACTAGGCTATCAGCCCTAGGGTCTATACAAGCCTAGCCATAACAATTCCCTGGCTATTTCTTCCCACATTATTTACTTTCCTGGACCCCTGTCTAGCAGGGCGACTGACTTGATCTCTGGGGGGAATTTCCTTTCTCCCATCCAATCGTCAAGGTTCCTCTTAAAGAGGTCCAAAGAGGCACTCTGCTTGACATGTATGGGCAATCTATTCCAGAGTCTGGGGAGTCTCTGGGTCAGGAACCTATCCCTCCAGCATGTTTTGTTTATTGTGATGACAAGGTTTAGATCCCTGGAGCATGTAGCTCTGAGGGATTGGGATTTCTTTAAGTGTAGCATGTCCAACAGCTCTGGGTTTGACATGGCCTTGTATGTTAAGCAGAGATCGCCTCGGAGTAGATGATATGCGACAGAGTATAGCTGGAGTTTTTTAAGGAGGTCAGCATAGGGCATCTGCTTTAGGCCTGTGATTCTTTTAGTGAGGTATTTCTGAGGCCTTTCCAGTTGTTGCAGATGTCTTGAGAGGTACATACCAAATGGGGTGTTGTATTCTATAATGGGTCTAATGAGGGATGAGTACAGTGGGACAATGACCTCCTTTTTTCTGGATGAAAAGCCCTTCGTGATGAGGTGTGCCACATAGAAGGATTTCATGACTGTTGTGGCGATGTGGTTATCGAAGGTGAGACCACTGTCCACCTGTGTCCCTAAGTCTCTTATCACACTTTCTGTGTTTAGTGTACTGCCACCTATATGGTAATTCATGGATACATGTTTTTTCCCAAGGGGATAACAATACATTTCTTGGCATTGAGCTTGAGCCCATGGCTCTGGCACCAAGCATCTGTTTCTGTAAGGCCCTTTTCTAGAGTATCCACATCATTTGGGGATTCAATAATGGCTCCCAGTTTGCAGTCATCTGCAAACTTTGTTAGCCAGAGTCCCTTAGTGTTGACCTGTACTTCAGAGAAGTAGATGCCAAACAAGAGCAGCCCCAGGACTGAACCCTGAGGCACTCCACTTGTCACTTGTCTGGAGCTGGATTTGGAGTCGGCTACTTTTACAGTGTGGGTTCTATCAGTAAGCCATTTAGCAACCCATTGGGTGACATAGGGATTAAAGCCCAACTTAGTAAGTTTATCTATGATTCCAGAGTGGGGGATGGTGTCAAAGGCCTTGGCAAGGTCTAGATAGGCTGTGTGGACCACCTTACCCTTGTCCATGGCTCTGGAGACTGATTCAAAGAAGTCAATCAGGTTCAGGAGACAAGATCGGCCCTTCACAAACCCAAACTGGGTGGGGTCCAGTGTTTGAAGGTTGCCAATGTCTTTGTTTATAAGTTCCATGATAATACACTCCATGGCCTTGCAGATAAGGCTTGTCAGACTGATGGGATGGTAGTTTCCGGGATCCAAGGTGGATCCCCTTGTGGATTGGGATAACTGTAGCTCTGCACCACTCAGTGGGCATGAAACCTGAGGTGAGGCTATGATTAAACATGACACTTAGGTGAGGTGCCAGTTCATATTGTAGTTCATGTAGTACACAGCCCGGGATGTCATCTGGTCCCATGGATGCTGTATTCTTGGCTTTAGAGAGTGCGTTTTGTACCTGTGTGGCCATTATTACTGGAATTTGGCAATCTTCCGGTATTGAGATGGGCCATTTAGGGGTGAGAGGGGAGTGAAGTTGGCACTGAATCGATCTGCCAGGATATTGGCAATATCCTTCGGATCAGTATATTTAATGCCATTCTGTTTTAGCTCAGAGCAGATCTGAGCATTGCCATTTAGATTCTTGACATAGTTATAGAATGCTTTGTGGTTGTCTTTAGAATCTTTGGCAATTTTATTTTCGTAACTAGCTTTGGAGGATTTTATGAGGCATCTCAGTTTCTTACTGAGGCTAGTAAGGGAGTTTTTGCATCCTGGGATTTTCCTCTTTTCTGCAAAAGTTTCTTCCTTTTGTTGTAAAGTTTGTTTATGGCAGGGGACCACCAGATTGGCTTCCTTTTTTGGATGAGAGCATTTTGGCTCTATTTGGGATGGCATGATTCATGCATGAGTGGATGTACTCGTACAGTTCCTTAGTGTAGGATTCAGCAGTTGAACTTTCAGTTTCCGTCTGCATGGGTGTCATGAAGTTTGTCACTTCTGACTTGAGTAGCATGAAGTTGGCTTTGGAGAAGTTTTTTTATGGTGGTTTCTTTACTGGGGGGTGGGGGTGGGATGTAGATGTTAAGGGTGATTAGCTTATGGTCAGACCTGACTAACGAGGGGGTGACCATAGGTATGGAGCATTGATTTCCCATGTTGGTAATGACCAGGTCTAGGATATTGGAGCCCCTGGTGGGACTATGGATTAGTTGATCCAGGGCATTGGAATTTATGAATTCCAAGAACCGTTGCGCAAAGGTGTTGGGACATGAGTAGTTTTCCCAGTTAATGGCAGGGTAGTTAAAAATCACCCAGTATTAGGGTGTTTGGTTCTTGTAAATCTTTAATAAGAGAGTCCATTTTCATTGAAGATTATATTAACAGGATGGGACTGGAAAAACAATATAAAACTGCAGGACATTCACTTTTAATTAAAATCTCTTTCCCATACAGTACACTTAGCAAGTGTCAAAATCACTTTGAACAAAGAGTAAGGTGCTGTGTGATATTCGTGAACTGGTGTTGATTGCCAGATATTCAGTATACTTTACTATGACATGTTTTAAAGATGTTATGTAATATTCAGGAACTGGCATTTACCCCCAGTAAGTCAATACATTTTACAGTGATATTTCTGGAAGAGTAGTAAATGTGAAATGCAAGTAACAATGTGTGGTATGCTACTACAGACAATGGTTTTAGCCAATAAAAGGAGGAAGTCAAAATAGACAGAGAATGCTAAAAAAGTAGCAAATTACCAGAGGCAATTTTCTAACCCTTGGAAGTAACCTAATTAGAAGAGTAGCCAGAATGGTAGCCACATGCAATAAGTTGACCAAGACCCTAATTTTGGCAACACCTGCTCTTCAAGCAGATCTCTGATGAGGAAGTGTAGTAGCATCTGCAAGTGGACCCTGCAGCCATTTCATCTTTTCCTCAGCTGAGGCAGTTCCCAGACTGGTGAAGTGATAATTGAGAAAGCACCATCCCCCTGGCCCTCACTTTTAGCTGTCTGATTAAGAGTCTGGCTGTTTCTATCAGTCTCAATGCTCACCATGTCTGATGCCACACTGGTCACCACTGGCAGTTGAGGCACTCAAAAGGTGGCCACAAACTGTGTCCTGTGCATTAGTGTCTCTGCCCTGCAAGTTACAGCATTATGCAGCACTGGCTGTGCAGGCAAAGATGGTACTAAGAAGTACCATCATGGCAACTGATACTGCTGATGTATTGACAACAACACTAGGTGCAACTATTGAGCTTCTATTGCAAAGCACAACTGTATAACCTGCACCTGGAAAAAAAACAAGCAAAGTACATACAGAAATGTATTAAGAATGATAACCACAGGTCTATGTTAATACACTTAATTCCATCAATAATGAAGGGTTAACCATCTCTCCCGCAATTTCACTATGAAGCCCTGTGAAATTTCTAATGGCATGCACACATACAGTGAAAGAAAAGTACAAACAGTGAATGGTGGTCCAGTGGTCACAATCAGTGTCTCACAGTTCTGTAATCCAAGGTTCAGTACTGATATCCAGTCACTGTATGTGTGGATTTGGCATATGCAGAACATGCATGTGTGGATTTTCTCCATATAACTAAGTTTCCTAAGAAAAACATGCTAGTTCATTGGTTACTCTAAAGTGTTCATTTATGTTACCTCTACCATTCCTTCTGTGGCCTTAGCCAAGGTTGAAAAGTCTTCATGATGACCAATTATTTTACCTGATTAGCAGATGAATGCAATAAGGAAAAAAATAGGAAAATGTTTAATCCCACTTTATTCCTCTTATTAAGCCAATAATTGACTATAATGTCTCTTTCACAGTTTAGCTCACTAAACACCTAAACCAGTTTGAGAAGCCTCAATATTCCCTTGTAAAAAGAATCACAGTTCTTCATACTCTAAGCTACTCTGACAGGTTGAAATCAGCATCCCTCCACTCGGTTTTATATAGGCTTCTGTGGGATGAGCTCTGCTTAGCCTTCCATGCTGTTAACAACCTCATGATCTTTGAATTCCACAAAGAGATCTAACGGTAAAGCAGAAAGCTTCTCTACAGGCATAAAACTGCAGTCATATTAGGATTAACAGGTGGTGCAATAGGCACCTAACACAACTTAACCCTCATTTCTGGAAAAGGTCCCGCTTACATATCAAGTGCCTTGCTTTTCTCGTGGCCTTAAAAAAACTGTCTGGATAACTGGATGTTGTTGTTTGTCTTTCAGCTTTTTCCCAGTAAGGGGTCGCCACAGCAGAACTCTGGTCCGCTAATGACTGGCAGTAGATTTTTATGAAACGCTGAGGTGCCAGCTCGATGCCCAACCTTTAACGAAGGCACGAACATTTACGCACGCATGTCTTTCGAATGCTACCCAGCTGCGGGGAGGACATGCAGACTACACACAGAAGGTACTCCCAAGCCAAACTGAGAATCAAACGAGAGAACCTCTTGCTATGAGGTAACAATGCTACCGCCGTACCACTGACTGGATGGAATATCACACATTTTCAAATGGAATTTATCAAGCACATCTAAAAAAGTTGGGGGCTAGTAATCCTCACCAGTAGTGAGGGACACGGCTGAGCCTCTCAGTGATGTCCTTTGCTTAGTAAAAGTCTATGAATATGACAAGATTGCTATAGCTACACACTAAGAACACATTGATGATGATGATGATGATGATGATGATGATGATGATGATGATGATGATATTCTCATGGTAATTGCTAATAGCTTCCAATTTTGTATGCCTAGTAAATCTCCAAAGGGGTTGTGATGGTGCAATCCATACTCATAAGAAGCACTGGTGTTACAAACAACATCACACAAACATTGTGCTGCTAGCATAATGCTGTTAGCCATCAGCTTGCTCTAATCAGTACAGATCACTCTGACAAGATCTGAGGACACTCAGGAAGTGACAGCCATAAGGTGATTAGGGTGCAGTTATGGAAAATCTCCATACTTTAGCTCAGATGGGTGATGTCAATGGATAAAGCCCTGACCACCATGCAGACTACCACTGTCTGACCAACTCAGGTACTTCAGGAGCCAGGCAGGTTGGCAAAACTAAGTGGCTAATGCCGACTCACTTCCCATGAGGCAAGGGAGTGGTAGTGCAGTTGACTGCTTTGCCACTTACATGTGGAAACTTGCAGGCAGCAACTTGCAACTATTATCCTGGGACATACACTTGGTTTGCCAAGATGATGACAGCCCTCAATTAACAGGTGGGTGGAAAATGGCATATATTTGTAGAGGGCATAATAAAGTCCTTGCAGTGATGTGGTATCTCATGTTAGTCATCAAGGACAGGATAAGGGCTTAAAAAAACTGACCTTATTGTTCACATTATTTTATTTATTTATTTATTTGTTTTATTTTACCTTTTTGTTAACTGGGTAAGCCCATAAGACACAAAGTGCCTTCTCAGAAGGACTGTCTTGTTAAGTGATTTGATCAAAGTCATACAGAAGGCAAATGGGGATAGAAGGAATCAAACCCTGTACCCACAGGATGCAGCTCATAGCCTTAATTGTCTGCACTAGCTACTGCACTTGTTAGATGCAAGTGAGGGCAAAAAAACAACCTCATAGTTGCCAGAATGACAGCCCTTTCTAGTCAACTCTCACTTTTACAAGCAAGTAGAAGGAGAGCAAATGGACTCAAAACCAACAGGAGGTGGGCTAATAGTTGGCAGGCATGGAGGAGAAGGCAGCTAGAAAAAATATTGATACTTTCTACAGAGTTACAGCAATCCTGAGTCCTATAACCAACAGCTGTCAGACATAAGATGAAAGGTGTCATAATGATCCTTTGCTGATGAAGCAGTAGCCAGTCCATGATCCACTCCACACCACCACATATTTCCAAAAGGGAGAAAGGAGAATTTCTTGTCCTACCAAATATCTACCTAGCAGTCTACTCTAAGCAATACCCTGTCAATGATACTTGCTCCTTAAACTTCAGCAAATCAAATGGTCTTGTGTAACTGAGGTGGTCAGACTGTACTGCTGTACTGCAGTATCTTTCCTGTATTTTTGATGGCATTGTAAAGCAAAAAAATATCCATACTGGAGGAAAAAAGTCAAAGAATAACCTGTTCTGTGTATTACATTAGCACTTAGCCAGGCCAAGTAGCTCTACTGACATGAAGAGATATAGTCCTAACTACACCTGATGACCCAGGTTTGATTAGACACCTGTTAGAGCTGGTATGCAGAATGAGAGGGATAATTAGGCTAGCTTCTTGTATCACTTAGTGGGAGGGCCATAGGGGATGTACTGCAGCCAAGACAATTGCTGTGTTCCTAGAGGTAATACTGGTAGTCATGACAACCACCTGCCAGGTGTGGGACCCACATAGTATTTAAGTTACTGCAGAGCAGGGCAGTAGCACTCAGAGAGCACCACTGCACAGAAAAGGGGTGTGATGCAGCCAATGCATCCTGGCTGTTTGGGCTTAAACAGAAAATCATGATTCCTTCATGGATATTCATACCATTCCCAATGCACTTGACCCTCACTCTAAAGGAGTAACTAGGAGCTGGGCTTCTCACCCACAGGAATGAACAGACTGAGCATCTGTGGAGATAGCACAATGAACAAAAGTGTATCAGAGCAAAATGCCTTTTTATTCAGTGCAGGAAAGCACAGACCCATAATAAAGCATCCAACAGGAACCATGCTTTTCATGATTGCTATGATTTCAGGAACTACTGTAAAATGTAACAGATGAACTGAGGTCAGACTTTTTCAGTCACAGCCTGCATTTTTGATATCCATCAATGCCTGTGGCAGGAGAGCAATCTTCTTGCTGAAAGGACATGATGCAATTATGTTACTTACACTGTGAGTTAATGCATGATGCAATTATATTATTTACTGTCTGAGTTAATGGATGATGCAATTATGTCATTTACACTCTGAGCTAATGTAGAACTAGGATCATTAACAGGCACAGCATCAGAAGGAATTTCATCGCTCTTTGCACACAGTATGGTTTTAAATTTTAGCTTTCGAAACCTTATTCAGTCAGAGCAGCTAAACATATACGTGCCCTGATAAAAAGGCTAAATTTTAAAAAAATGTCAGTTTTAAGAGAAACCAGTTTAATATATTATTTTAAGAGTTACTGGCAGATACTCTGTAAACACCTACTATATGTAGTGTTTTTCTTAGCTTTTGAAAAGACACAAATATATGTTTTACCCCAAAAAGGTACAAAAACTCTCACTAGACTCTTTTAGACCAATGTGACTATCTATCATCACCATTGTCCAAGGTACTAAAAAAAGTTGCATCCAGCTATTAAAACAAACTTTCTTTACTTGGATGTTTTTGTGAATAGCAGTATGGATTCAAAAAGACAGAGGACAACATATATTTTGCCAATTACCACTACCATCTAATATCAATGTATGACAGCAAATTGGCCAAAAACCTTCAAGTCACTTGGTCATACAGAACACTACTCCATGGCCTAAATTATAATATTGTTAAAATTGTTTGCAAACTGCATGTAAAAACAGACCCCTCACTATGTTAACAAATTTACATCACTCTTAACCACAGTGTATAAGTAAGGATATTGATTTATGGTTATTGGAAACATAAATTTATATCTCTATGAGCAGATGTTTCAGAAATTATACCCGGGATTAACTGCATTTCCACTACTACAATTCCGTAATCATTTAAGTACACCTCCGTGTAACCAAATTTAAAATGGATTATAAGGAACACTGAATAAAGATATAAATTATAGAAAGGTAGGATCACCTACGATAAGCAGAGAGATTGAACTAAAAGATGCTCCACAGGATAAAGGTAATAGCAAGTCACTGCAGTATTTTTGGCATGAAAACCCTAAATACAAAAGCAAACAGAGACATATCAAAATGACACTAGACAATAGATACCACTTATGAAAAGTAGAAAGCACATACAAGTAGTGTTAGAGTTTATGAAGCAGATGGATTAAAGTTGGGAGGATATCCATCTGCTGATGTACTCGAAGAAGAAAGGAAAATCTAGTGCTGTAAAGGAGTATATACCATGGATAGTGACACCTTGGGAATCTGTGAACTAAAATGGGCTGGAATAGGAATCTTTTATATCAGATAGTGATTGGTTTATCACATTTTTTAAACTCACAGTCTTTAAAACCATAATCCCATGACTATGATATCAAAGGCCAAAACACTGAAGACTACAGTATAAAACTCCTGGACCCATTCTCCTGCAGGATGCATGTCAGCACTTGCTCCTGGGTCCACATCCCTGGAAGACTCATGCTAGCACTTATTTATGGGTTCACTCTGGTAGGAAGATTCAGTATTCAGGATTTTTAGACATCATGTTGATCTTTTGATATTTTGATATCTGGATTATGATTTTTCAGGATTGTGGGCTCAAGATTGTGATAGTAAACACTGTCAACTATGTCATTAGATTTTCTATAGTGGCAAAGAATCTTGCAGAAGAAATGAAACAGCCCCCATAGTTAACAAAACAGTGTCAAAATCAGCTCTTGGTTACAACCCCAAAATGACAGCATGATCTCAATCAGATTAAAAGGTGAATCATTCCATGTTACAGTGACACAAGTTTATACAAGTGTATATCCAACAAGAGATGCCAAAGAGGAGGAAGCTGACCACATTTATGATGAGCTGCAGCAACAGAAATAATAACACCCAAAATGGACGTTACATTCATTTTATGGTGTTGGAATGCTATAGCTCTGTTTATGGGCAGGTTTGGTCCTGGTGTATGAAATTAACACAGACTAGTAGAATTCTTCCAAGGTAATTCACTGGCGATAGCAAACACTTTATTTCAACCAACTAAAATGCAGCTTTACACATGACTACTATCAGATGGCCAACACCAACATCAGACTTATTGCATAGTCTGTAGTAAGAGATGGAAGAGATCTACACAGTCAGGAAAAACAAGAGCAGCGGCTGTGACTTTGACCATCAGTTTCTTGTTGTAAAATTTAGAATTAAATTAAAGAAAACAAGAAACACATCTAGGCCAGTGAGATACAAGCTCAATAATATTCCAAGTCAATATGTAGTTAAGGTGAATAATACATTTAAGGGATTGGACATGGCAGATACAGCACATGAATAACTATAGACAGGAGACTGCCATATTGTACAGGAGGTGGCATAATATTTAATGTATGAAGATGAATTCAAAATAGCTGACTGTAGACAGCTTAGAAGTGGCCAAGGAAAAAAAGAAGTGCAAAAATTAATGGAGATAAAAAAAGTGTCAAGTTGAATGTAGAGTTTTAGGGAATAGCATGGACAGATAAGAAGGCATATTTAAATAAGCAGTGTAAGTAAATGGAAGAAGATGAGAATGGGAGAGACAAAAGACCCACTTAAGAAGATTGGTGAGATTAAGAGGAACTTTCAGACAAAAGTGGGCACATTCAAAAGAAAAGATGGGAGGAACCTCAAAGATGCAGAAAATATTAAGGTGTATCAGCAACTTGCAGAACTATATAAGAAGAACCCTATTATCACAGACAAATACAGCAGTATATTCTCTAACCTAAAGCCAGACACCCCAAAGAGTGAAAATAAATGGGCCATAGAAAGTCTTGCTAATAAAAAAGCCAACAAAAAGTGATGAGATTCCAGCAGAAATGCTTAAGATGTTGTTGCAATGTTGCTTGGATTTTTCTAGAAAAAATATGGAAAAACATGATACTGGCCTGGTAAAAAATAGTTGATATTCAAGTCCCAAAAGGGTATTGCTAAAAGAAGAGTCTATATTATATGCTCAAAGAGACTTTTCTTTGAACATATAATCATCGACACATAAGGAGCAAACACTCTAAGGCACGTACAGCCACATCTGCAAATTTTTCCTCAGGAAAAAATTCACAGAGCTGCACACAATAAACACAAACTTCAAAATGCTAATCACCCCCCCACCCCACACACACACACACACACACACACACACACACACACACACACACACACACACACACACATATCCCCAACTAAATATACCAACTCTGAGATTAATCTACATTGGGGAAAAGGGCAATTCCTGATAATGGCCATTCACGCTTTAGAGTGTTTGCTCTTTATGTGTCGATGATTATATGTTCAAAGAAAAGTCTATTTGAGCATATAATATAGACCCCTAAAAGAATGCTGAAATTATCAACCAACTGTGCTTGTTTCACCTGCTAGTAAGGCAATACTCAAGATCGTGTAAGCTAGACTCCAGCAATATGTGGACAAAGAACTGTTAGATGTGCAAGCCAGTTTTAGAAGAGACAGAGACACCACATATCAAATTCACAACATTCTCTGGATAATGGCAAAAGTAAGGGAATGTCAGAAAATACTTATTGCTGCCTATCTGACTACTCAAAAGTATTAAAGTATGTGATCCATAAAAAAAACTGCAGCAGGTTCTTACAGAAATAGTGACACTGGGTCACTTTACTTACGTTCTAAGGAATATGTATGTAGAGCATGAAGCAACAATTAGAAATGACTAAGGAACAACTGAATGGTTAATAATCAGGACAGGAGTATGACAAAGCTATGCCCTTTCACCATACTTATTCAATGTACATACTGAATACATTATATAAAATATCAAGTTAGACTAATCAAGTGCTAGAATCAAAACATCTAGAAGAAATATTAACAACCTCTGATGCACAGATAGTGTCACTCTAATGGCTGAAAGTGAGGAAGAATTGTAAAGCTTGTTGTAGGTGAAAGTAGAAAGCACAGCAGAAAGTCCAAAACCTGGTTTGCTGCTCAACATCAAAATAAAAATTATGTTATCTAGCCCTATCAATTCTTTACAAATATATGTTGGTAATATGTTGAGACAATGACAGATGTAACTTTCCTAGGCTCAAAGATCTCTGAAATTGGTCACTGCAGTCATGAAATTAAAAGATATTTGCTTTTTGGTAGGAAAGCAATGCTAAATTTTGCTACGATTTTAATGAGCAAAGACATTACATTGTCCACGAAGGTTCATATAATCAAAGCTATGTTTCCCCAGTAGTAACATTCAGTTGTGAAAGCTGGATTGTAAGTAAAGCTGTGCACTAGTAAATCAACACTTTGAAACTATGGTCTTGAAGACATTTTTTTGACAGTTCCATGGACAGCTAGAAGACCAAATCAGTTAATACTTAAGGAAATACATCCATACTCTTCACTGGTTAGTCTGAGAGTAAAACTTAAACCCAAATACTATGATCAGGTAATGTGAAAAAAGGGTGCACTAGGGAAGATGGCGATGCTAGAAAAGTTCAAAGGTAATAGAAGAAGGGGGCAGCAGAGGCTAAAGTGGATGGACAGTATTATAGAAATAAAGGATGTGGCTTTGCAGGAGCTTAAAGAAGCAGATCTGGACAGACAGAACTAGTGTGCTAACATCCTTGAGGTTACAAAGAATCAGTTTCAACTACAAGATTAAGCAATACCTTTACAGGTAATAAACATAATATGAAATACAAATTTTAATGAGTTGCACTCTGGCCTGAAATGCCAGATTCCATGAAATTTCATGTTTTCTCAGTATTTCTATAAGTGATATTTCAGATATTTATTGTATTTTTCTTGTAACATGCAAAAATAAATGTCTTTAAGAGACCATCAATGATTTACCACTGGAGTCATTAACCTTCCATCTTGCCTAAACCTGTGCAATATTGAATACCGTTGACATGGCTACAGGCTTAGCAGGTCATGCACCAACAGTAAGCAGTGAAACATCGAAAACACATGTGAGACAGCTTTACAGATGGACAACACAGCTGAGTCTTCAGTTGGGTTCACAAAATCTTAAGGCAGTGTTTTTGGGACATATAAGAACATCCACAAAGAACCCAACAAATGGAACATTTTTACCACAAATAGGACTTGCAGCAAATTTCTTTAGAAGAAAATTTGTATGTAGAAATTCGACTGAACCATAATCTGGGCATTTACATGCCATTTGTAGGAAAAGACAGAAAAAACTAGACCCAAACTGGTCATCTGTTAGAGACAGGGCTTCTCCCTTCTGACAAAACGAGAATGGCATTTTTCAATGGAATGCCTTTGCCCACATTTGAGTATGCAGTGTCTCAGGTATCTAATACCAGAAGAGGCTACATCATTAAACTGCAGTATAAATTAAACAATATTTTAAAGCTATAATTAATTTCACCTACTAGTAAGCATACTTGTCTCACTCTGTGGAAAGCTGGGTGTTTTCCAGTAATCCAATGGGCCCATCTTCTAACAGGGATGTTTTTTATAAAGATACTCTTTTTAGAGACAACATGTTTCCCTTGGTAAAACCGTAAAACACTTAATAAGATGTACTGCAGTTGGTAAAGCCCACTATAGCACTACCTCACAGCCAGGGAATTTGGTACCTGTAGTTCACATGACCATCTGCTCATGCTCAAACTTGAATACTGTGTTTGAGTGAGATGCAGCAGACATGGGGAGAGACAGGACCCACACACCTTGTCCAAACATATATTCATGTTTAGGCAAGGTTAATGCAGGGGCTGTGGGGGATGCAAGTGCATACTAAGGTTTTAGGTAGCAATCAGGACTGAGGCTTTGGGTTTAGGGAGCAGGAAGAGATGTTAGAGTTAGGAAGCAGGAGTGCAGTTTTAGGTTTAAGGAACAGGGTGGGGTTTCAGGATTAGGGAGTGGGAAGGAATCTTTAGGGTTTTAGGGTTAGGGAGTGATCAGAGATTTTAGGATCAGGGAGGGGGTTGGGGGATTAGGTCTAGAGATGGAGAAGGGAGATTAGAGTTACGGAGAGGGAGTGCTGTTTTAGTGTCAGAGAGCAAATGGGGACTTTAGATGCAGGGAGGGGGGGACTGGAGACTTAGATTTATGGAGCAATCAAGGACACGGGTTAGGGAGGGGAGACCTATGGTTAGGGTGCGGGACCTGGTGGGAGTTTTTAGGGTTAGAGTTAGGGTTCTATTAAGGCCATGTAGTTAAGAAGGGTTGGGTGATGGGAGTAATACATAATTTACTAGGATTGGGCTGTTGGGCTGGTAGAAATTAGTGCATTTGCAAATTAGAGCAAGTGTCAGTGAGCAGGTGTGTCTCGAGCTAGTAGCATGTGAGCCCTTGTAGTAGACCCCACTTTTCTGCACATTTGTTCTTAGGTATCTCTTTAATATACTTGCGTCAACACCCCCCCAATAAAAAAACTCCTCAAACTGTTTTTTTTTCTTCTTTTCTTTTTAAGACATTCTGCATACCTGGTTCCAAAATGAGGAACTCAGCTACTCATACTATAAAATGCTATCTTACAGTTCAGTTCTTGGCTGGGGTTGCCTTCTGTATGGAGTTTGCACAGCCTCCCTTTGTAAAGGGGGCTTTCAATGGATGTCAGCAGGTTTAATAAACAGCTACCTTCCATATCTCAACAATGTGCTATAACTGAATTTGAAATCATTTTGTGTGTGTGTGTGCTTGTGTGTATGTGTGTGTGTGTGTGTGTGTGTGTGTGTGTGTGTGTGTGTGTGTGTGTGTGTGTGTGTGTGTGTGTGTGTGTTTGCATGCATTTGTGTGTATCTGTGAGCATTCATGCATGTGTATGCCTATGTGCAAATATGAGTGAGTATATCTGTGTTTGTGTACGCATGTGTGTGCATGCGCATGAGCGTGTGTGTGTGTGTGTGTGTGTGTGTGTGTGTGTGTGTGTGTGTGTGTGTGTGTGTGTGTGTAGGTGTGCTTGCGTGCATATGCCTGTGCATGTATGTTCATGAATACTTCTACAATGAGCTGGTGCCCTGTCTTGCATTAGTTTCTGGAACTTTCACTCAGTAAATGACAAAATATGCTTCTAGTTTCCTAAGTTGCTGACTTGTATTAGGTAGGTAAATGGAAAATTAATGAATGTTGTTAACGTTGAAAATTATGCACTTCTGTGTTTACCCTTTTCAAATGTGCCGGGGCTGAAGAAAAATCCCTGTGTTTCAGTCTGCCTGCCTGCCTGTCAAATAAAAAAAATACATAATGTAGGATTGTGATACATACCTGTTAAATATATAAGCAGACAACCTGAGTGCTAAGTTACTATAGGGGTGGGAAAAGGAGGAAATTATGTTGTACCAGGGCCCATAACGGAGGAGACTATATAATACAGTGTAACTTTACTTGTGGATATCTAAATAATTAAAGTTTCAAATGCAGCAAGGCAGAGATGAATGTCTGCAAGGTTTTGGTGGAAAGGAAGGGCAACATAGAAAGGAATAACGAGAAATCTGTTTGACATGAGAACAGGATAAGTGAGGTTATGATAGGCAATTTTGCTGAAATTTTTGGGGAGATACAGTAACGTGCAGGGAATATAATACCAACAAAAACTATGATAACTGGTGCAATTATTCAAATCTTCTTGTGAATATATGTATATTTCTTTACATCAATGCCATGTTACTCTACTGTGTAATTTAGTTATAACCTTTAATCTTACTTTTCTGTTGTCACTAGGCATGTAACCTTGGATGAGACTGCAAATACTCAAATTAAATTAGTGACTTTACCAGTAAACAATATTAAATAAATAAATAAAAATTAAATAAATAATAAATTATATATATGAAACACTCTACCTAATCCTAGAAGAGCCTATTGGAAAATGCTTCAAAAGGTCTGAGTAATTTCCAAAAAGGGCAGCTATCCTGCTGTATAGAGTCTGCATGTCCTCCCTTTGATAACTGGGCGATGCAGTTTTCTCCAACTTCCCAGCAAAGTTCTCCAGGTGAGCTGGAAATTGTTAGAGTATGCTCAATAATGTATTAAGGTTGAAAGTAATTCTGTTACAAATATGCAGCATAAATAAGGTATAAAATAAAGCTTGCTTAAATGTAGAAACAGAGTTTTGCAATATGTGATTACAATCCTTACTAAAATGACTGTGGCTTGGAAAATAAGGAATTTTCTTAATGGACATGTTTTCCTATAGAATCAGTATGCATTTTACACTGTCAGCAAGAAAGCTGGCCTCTTACAGACTTAGCAAAAATGTAAAAAACAGGATGTAAAAAATCGACAACAGGAAAACTACTGTTACAGCTTCAGGTACTATACTGCTTTACTTCTTAAACAGCATGGATGATGTGAGAGATACAATACTACCTTGGAACAAATGGGTGTTCCTACACAAATATCTCTTAACAATGTTATCTGCTACAGTCTCTTTATAGTGGTTTTACATCCTGTTTTTCTTCTTGGTATTCTGTTTTGGTCTTTGTATGAAAACACCTGTTTGCTGGTGTTTGCAGAAAAATATGTTTTCATCCTGTAGAGAAATAATACTGGTATTGTCTTTTAAGGAAACATCTTGTGAAAATGCTGCCTTGATGAAAGCATATCCATTCAAACTTCCTTGCTTAACAGTCATATAATGAAAACATGTACAGATTGTTTGTGTGATTTGTTATAAAAAGTTATTTATTGGTTACTGTTTTTATGACAAGAGTTTGATGCTGCATCAGTGTATATTCTGCAAGTTTCTGTGGGCACTCGACTGTGAATGCAATTATAACTAGACTTTGATTTCAGCAGAATCCAGTCAGCAAGACCTTAGTGTCTTAAGCAGACTTCATTTCCAGCACAGTAAGCAACACCTTGATAGTTAATTCTTCAGAAATCCTTCAGATTGTTCATATGTGTGCATGGAGGGGGGTGTATGTGTGCATGTGCGCATGTGTATGTGCATGGGGTATGTGAAAGAAAGTATGTTGTGCTCTGTCTTTTCCTGAATGCATACTTCTATTCACAGATGAGCCCGTGTGAATAAAGATGAAATCCATAAATATTTAAACACTGACATCCTATAAAAATCTCTTTGAAGTGAAGGAAAAAGAAAACATTCTCTTGCTTGAAAAGACTGCAGCTAAGCTGTAGTAAAGGTACTCAATGGCAAGAAGAGGAAATAGAAAGACTAGAACTGACAACATTGTATTAAAAATGTATAAAATGTCTGTCTTCACACATAGCTATGTGTTAGTGCTATCCATCTACACAGAGGCCAACATAATCAGTGGACAAATAACCAAAAATAGGGACATATTTGACATGGATGTCACATAGAAATGTGTTAGAATGAAACTCTCTCAACCACATAGAGCAAGAAATCTGGACAAAGCCATAAATAATGCGGGAACAAAAGCCCAAAATGAGGGACAGATTTTTAATATTGGTCTTCCAAACTTAGAAGGTTGAAGGAATAATAGGTGGTACAGCATCAGGAACTATCTGAAGAGCATGAAGTTTGAATCTCAAATGTCTGTCATCAGTTTGTAACTTCAATCTGCAATGACATGCCAATGATTTTTCCAGATAACCAATATATTATGAGGAAAAGATAAAAAATATGAGACAAAAAGTGGACATTCTGCACAAATCATAATTCTCATTATGCTTCTTTTACCTGAATTACTTTTCACATATTTGTACTGTGTACACTTATTTTTTTTTCTTTTTTACATTATTATTCACCAGTGATAATTGACCTTGTTATTAACTGTTTGCCTATTATTTCTTTAAAATCTTAGATCTCCGTAATTATTTTACCATGATATTTATTGTCTTTTTTACTACTGGAGCTTTTCCCCTCAGGCCTCCACTGAAAAGGGGATTTTGCCCAGTTGGGCTAAACCAGTTAACAAATGTCAGATAAATAAATAAATCAATAAAATAAAAATATATGGTCCAAACATAGTACAGAGCAGTGCACCTACTCTGCAGAGTATTGTAATATCCCATTCCTGGCACTGTGTGCTGAAACTGTGTAAATGATGTGTAACAGTACATGGACTGCCATGTAAAATGGGCACTCAGGGGAAGTGCGTGTATTGAATAGGGACACACACATGAATTATAGGAGTGAACACAGGGAAAGAGGACAGGTGAAACTCCCTTATGTACAGCAGAAGAGGGCATGTCAATGGAAGATGTTTGCAGCAGTAACACCAATCATATATCTATATGGTACAGTAGGCACTGTACAGTGATTTTTTTTTTTGTGACTGTCACACAAAATGACATAACAATGAGGAGGATGTCTGTGTGAGATAAGCATCCTTACATGAATAATGCAGAGGACATTTATCAGGAACCTGACATACAATTGGGATAGGGTCCGTATTGCAAAACTCTGCAAACTGATATGCCTGAATATGAGTGCACTCAGAGCAGAGGTCTCTAGCAAGGTGGGCACAGGTAAAGGCTCATGGAAAACATTACAAGAACCAGCCACAATCATGGACAATATCAGAATAATACCACCAGTAATCCTACGCTTCTGACATAACACTTGATTTACAGTGATAAGAGATGCGTCTGCACACACACTTGAACTATTATGATAAATCCACATTCTATGTGGGTAACCACGCACACTGTGCTGGCACTGTAACATCTGCTGAAAGTGTGAGGAGGGACACTGCTATACCTGTCTGCGACAGTGTGGGCAATACTAGGCTAATTACCTTGTGTGTATGGCACACACACACACACACACACACACATATATATATATATATATATATATATATATATATATATATATATATACATATGGCACAATCCACACTATCATGAATGATTTACATGCCATTACTGTTGTCAAACACCTATGTATGTAGTGTGTGCATAAGCAGAATAGGTAGCACACATGCATTTGGTGTAACAACTTGACTGATGTTCTGCACCATCAGACAGTCATGTATATTCCACAGAAAGAATACCTAGGTATCGCCAATAAGCTGTGTGACAGCTCACTGTGACACAGGTGGTATACTTCCATTATACATCACTGGAAGATATGTTGGGAAGTACATGAAGAAGGGCACATTGTACACAGTTATTGGTGTAATGAAGGCTGGGAACCATGAAGGTATTATGGCCTGAGATGTGGATGTCCTTCAAATACCCAGTACTTGTGTTACATTCAAGGAAGAACTCAGCACTGTCATCACATCCTGGTGGATGTACCACTTACCATTAACCCCAGCACACAGGTCACTTACCTACTGGTCTGATTATAAAGTGTGATGTCCACATTATACCTGGGTGGTATGTCTGTTTCTTGAATTAACAAATTTCCCCATATGTCTTGTCAATGCACGTGCTTTCATGCCTGTAGCAGCACTGTTATGTGTTGCTACTGTCTGTATTATAGTACTATCACAGTTAGAGTCAATGAATGGCCACATTCTGCAGTCCTTTGGGCAGCTGTGTGAACACAGCATGTGTATGTCAACTGTGATGTCCATCACTTAACTATTGGATAGGAAAGGGCCTAACAGACACACCTGATGTATGGACCTGTTCAATGTACCTGAGATACAGGTCACATCACACATTTCAACATAGTGAGTTCCACGTATGTGATACACTGATCTACCCATTTGGTGATATAGCTGTTTATGGCCACATATGATAGCGCTGAGTGAATACCTCAGTGTGGATTTGTGTCAAATCCTTGACCTGGTCAAGTTCCACAAGATGATACTGGTGTCATCACGCATGTTCTTGATTACCTCTTTGAGGACATCTATCAAATGTAACAGACATGATGCAGCATTAACAACTCACACAGGTCTATTGCACATAGCCAGAATATGACTAGTGTACATGTAGAAGAGGTCAGTGATCACATGTCATTTCACTTCATAGACGAGGAGAGTCTGGATGTCTCTATACATGCATGCATCATGTACTGTCCCCTCTACTCAGATAGATACATGTTGATGTACACCCTTGTATGGGAGTAGAGCCTGTGTGCAGGGTGTGTTTAAGTGGGCATTCAACCATAACAGGAAGGCGTATGTGTTGAGTCATGCCATGGGTGATCTGTGATGTCACAGGTCATTCCTTCCATGTGATAGACCTGGATGAAGGTAAAACATTCCATTCTGCCTATCCTGATCTGGCCTAGGGCTTTGACACAATCCCCCAGGCAGGTATTATTCAAAAACCCTCCTAGCTGGGGATTAACCCTTAGGTCAGTAGATGGATAACCAATTGGCTCATCAACAGAAGACATACTATGAACGTTAGTGAATCAACCTGTACCAGTACAGCTGTCACTACTGACAAACTCCTGGGATCTGCACTTGGCCCTTCACTGTTTGGACTCCATTTCTTGACAGTTCAGGCTAAAGTTTATGGCCTTTGTCTTACCAAGTTTGCTGATTCTTGCATACTAGGTGCAATCATTGACTCCACCAGGAGGAGCTAATACAGACAAATGAATGGGGACAAAGGCACACAATGTACAACTAAATGCAGAAATTAGTCTTTTTTATGTTTTTTATGTTGTCTGTCTGAAAAGTGGAGTTCCATGTTAATGACAGTACTGACAACAGTCCTACTACTCTGACACCCAGTGATGCCAGCACTGGGAACCCATGTAGACAGCAGTCTGAACTTTAACCACCAAGTGTCCACAGTGGTATTGAAAGCCTACGTTGTGCACATCATACATCATGCCATCATATGCAGGTCTTAGGATTGTATGACAGCACTGTAGTCAAACCTCATCAGAACAGTAATAGAGTATAATACCCTCTTTTGCATGTACCTATGTACCTCACCAGACACATGCAGCAGCAGCAGAGACCACAGGGCTTTCTCAGCAAAATAATACAAGCCTGCAAACCATGCCATAATGTATGTGGATACAGTGAAAGCCATGTCACTGTAATCTGTCTAGTATAGGATGAGTTGACGTTGGCCTGGCCTCCAGGCCAGCATCTGACCCTGCCATGGTAGGAGTACTACATATCTAAAAATCTTACATAGCTGATGACATCAGCAGTGTCTGCTGAGGAGAAAATGAAAATAACAGTGTCCCATATGCTGGTATAAAAGGCTTCCTGTAACATCAAGCAAGAGCTTGTACACACCTACACACATGCACACACACCACTACTGACTGCAGTGAGACTATAACCCCCTCACCCCCACACACACACACACACACCTGCTGACTGCAGTGAGAATATAACCCCTATCTAAGTACACAATCGACAGACCTCTGAATTTAAGGCAAGCACCACAGCTCAAGTCTGACTTGGAGTGTCTCAGACAGCACTTTAAAACTGATGACATCAGCAGTGTTTGTTAAAGAGAACAGAACAGTGTCCAACTTGCTGGTGTAAAATGTTCTCTGTAATGTCAGACAACAGCTCACACTCAAACACACACAAACACACACACACACAGTTGACTACAGTGAGAATAAAACCCCTACCTAAGTACACAGACTACAGAACCTAGTACTTTATGCAAGCACCACAGCACAAGTCTGACAAGGAGAGTCTCAGACAGCACTTTATAGCTGATGACATCAGCAGTGTCTGTTGAGGCGAATATAACAGTGTCCCTCATGCTGGTGCAGAATGCTTTCTGTATTATCAAGCAACAATTCACACACACACACACACACACACACACACACACACACACACACACACACACACACACACAGTTGACTGCAGTGAGAATAGAATCCCTACCCCTACCTAAGTACACAGACTACAGAACACAGTACATTATGCAAGCACCGTGGCACAAGTCTAACTTTTACACGACAGCAGGTGAACTTATAGTAGATGATTTAAGCAGGCCACATGGGGGGACAAGATGTTGGGCAGGCTGCATGAAATTGATGTGTAGGCATCTGCAAGAATCAAAATACTGTCAATCCTGGGTATTGGAGCATTAAATGTGGGATATATACTTCTGATATTCTCTCTAGAGACACACACACACACACACACACACACACACACACACACACACACACACACACACACACATGCCTAGTTGACTGCATTGAGAACAGAACCACTACCTATCTACATAAACGGACTATAGAACAATACTTCATGCAAATGCCATGGCACAAGTCTGACTTCTGTAAGAGTGTAGATGAACTTATAGTAGATAATATCAGCAGGCCATGTGGGAGACATGTTGTGAGGCCTGCAGAAGTTCATAGGAGACTACTAGCCTAATGGCCTTACAGTGTTTAGAAGCCTAGTTGTGTAAAACCTCAAGTACCCTTACTGAGCATAGTTGGATATTCATTGTTAGCAGAGCAATTGTGCGAGCAGCATCAACAGGCCCTGTCCATGAGGAACATAGGTGCTACCCCAGAGGTGACTTTACAATCACCCAACTAGTAGTCAAGGTTGCACTTGATCAGGGTAATTGAAGAGCACTGTTTCACATGCAGTGTAAGCCTATTACAGAGGGGTACGAGTTATTGGGGAATATATCTGTCTCCTCCATATGTTGTGTTTATGTCACAGGCTAGGTTGAGAACCCTGCAACAAGTTATTCCTGCCCCATATCATCTGCAGATGTACAGCATTTCCAGTACAGCAGGGTCAGAGACTGCTCTGTATGGCAGGCATAGGTCACTTCTCAGCAGCCTGCATGATACTGAATACAGTGACTGGTCTTTCACTCTTTCCATGTATGTCATGTTTGGAGACCCGAGACCCTGTAGTCTCCCAGGCACACCCTTGTGTCTTCTCCAGTTAGTGTAGGTGTCTGGTGAGGCACAGACAGAAGGAACCATTGTACTCAATTAGTGGTCTGATAAGGAAAGAGTACAGCAGAGGTATGACCACCCTGGTCTTGGATGTGATGTCCATATGTATGATGTGTGTAATGCAGAATGTGTGCATCACCACTATGGACACTTAGTGATGAAAGAATGCTATCAACATGTGTTCCCAAGTCTCACAACACTGTGTTTGAGCTTAGATGGGTGTTATGTATATCATAATTAACAGGGGTACTTCATTGCCAAAAGGGATGATGAGGTACTGTATGCTTTAATGTTCAGTCCATGGATTTGGCACCAATCATTTCTGTGTGGCAGCCCTTCTGTAATATTTTGCCATCATTGTGGGACTCTATATTAGTGCATCCAGTTATCAGTCATCTGAAAACCTGGTAAACCACAGGCCATCTACCATTGCCTGATCTTTAGGGATGTAGTCTTCAAACAGTTGATGGCCAGCATAGATCCTTGTGGTATTCTAATGGTAAGTGGTTAGTGGTGGAGGTGCAGTCGCCAACTTTGACAGTGTGTGTTCTATCAGTGAGCCAGCTGCCTATCCCTCTACTACTACATGGCTTAATTCCTACATTGAGATCTTTACTATGAGACATGAATGGGGGAAAGTGTCAAAGGCTTTGGATAACTCAAGCAGTATGTCCTGTTACCCCTCATCCAGACCTTTGAGGTCAGTATCCAAGAAGTCCACAATGTTCAATAAGCAAGATCTACCCCTGACAAAAACAAAATGGGTTGAAAATCCAACTGGGTTGGGTCAGGTGTGTTGAAGGTCACCTATATCCCTGTAGATATGGTCCATGCTGATTCCTTCCCTAGCCTTGCAGATAAGGCTTTTTAGGCATATGGGTCAATAGTTGTAGTTCTGCATGCTACCATCCTGATGTGCACTGCATAGCACACAACAATTGATATTACATTTTCTACTATGGTTGATATATATGTTACCACAAATTACTGACACACCAGGGTTGCAGTGCTTGGGGGGGGGGGGTTGCAACACATGGATGTATTGTACATATGTGACATACTGTTAGATAATGCCCTCCATCTGTAAAGTTTCCACATGTAATTTTATGTCATACACAGGGAATGGACAGTAAACAGCAGTAATATAGCATGATATGTACATTTCAATATCACGGTGATCAGCAGATTTGCCCGACAGTTAGCAAAGTGCATACACATGCAGGATTCACATGTTTGTGCGTAGCTAAGCAATGCTCAAATGCAAGCCACATTGGTAAAGTCTGACAGTTATTACTGAGTCTATGCAATACACCTCCTGCTTAACTAACTCTGTGGGAGCATGTTTTAATGCACTGATATATTTGCTGTCGGGGCCAGATGGTACTGGGTTAGAATACAGGTGTATATAATCCTTGTAAATACATATAAATGCATTGTCACCATTCACAGCTGCTGTGTATTGGTTCGTAATGCACACCTTCGAGCAAAAATGCATTAAAGAGATGAAAAAGAGTAAATAGAACAGTGGTGAAAAGGGGGTGCAAGCAGGGGGAAGAACAAAGGGAAAGCAGGTCAGAAATCTGCAGGAGGGAGGTAGAAAAGAAACATAGCTATCAATTTCTTTAACTGTGCAAAGTGAACATATGTGGAAAATATTAACTGAATTTGCACTGTCACCTCCAGAGAGAGGGGTGACCACAACACAATCGTGTTGTATAGCCAAATGGACCAAATTAAGTGTGTCAAGAAGACACGTGTGAAATGGAGAAATATATATATATATATATATATATATATATATATATATATATATATATATGGGATTTTTTTTATTCATTTTTTTTTTGGTGGAACAGATGCCTCCCCCTTTATTTATTTATTTTTTTTGCAAGAGAGAGGAATGTTGGGGAAGGGAACTAGGGATGTCTGGGTCAGGTAAGTTGGGTAGGTGAGAAAGCAATTGCAGACAAAGCAAACAAGACAAGAGACAGGGACGGTGATGGACACAGAAGGTTGGGGGACACCATGACTGGGGTGAGGGTGGGGACATCCCAAACCCATGATCATCAAGCTGGGTGACAGTATCAAGTCCTCAGCCACTGAACTGTCATCACTGTCACCTCACTCAACCGCTGGCTGGAGTGCTTCACGTCTCCTTCTCCTCCTCCTAGTACTCAGCAAAATGGGGGACAGCAGTCTGTCCAGCCAGCATAGTAGTGAGCCAATGGTGTGGCACACAACCCTACTCACCATCCCTGGAAACTCAGTGTGGGTGATAAAAATCACCACCTACGCCCCTGTTCCTGGAGGGTACCACTGGACCTGACTCTCGGGCAGGCCTACCTGAGGGTGCAGGTAATGCAGGGGAAGTGGAGGTAGTGCTGGCACGTTGGCTTCCATACATCTGGTCATCAGTGCTGGAGTCATTGGAGGGGGGGGCAGGAGGATACTGCGGGATAGCCCTACCCCTCTGTGGTGTGGAGCATTTGGTGAGGTGGTACACATGGATATATTTTAACACATAATACAATTAAAAATGAAATAAAATAAAATAAAAAATAATTTTGTAATATAAAATAACATAACATAAAAATAAAAAGATATGTATAAAAGAAAAATAAAACAAAATAATACACAAAGAACATTTTTCATAAATAATTTAATTAAAACAAAAATAAAATAAAAAAGTGAGATAAGGATTGGGAGAAAAAAGAGATAAGATTAGTACCTTCATATGTGACATAGAATGCATGAATACAATTATTTGACTCTATTATCTTAACTTTTATATTTAAGACTGCCACCTAAAAACAGATGCACACTACACTGCAAATTTCAGCAAATAATCCTTGACATGTGCATATACTGCAAATATGCATGCTCCATTTATATAGATTACAGTTTACAGAAGGGCATTTGTGCCACTGGTATAGAGGTTTTAATTTAATTTAAATAATATTGAAAAATTAACAGTATTGTACAGTTGGGAAGTGTGGTATTTGAACATACAACCTCTGACCAGAGTCTAATATTGTACTCTTGGTTTGTGCTACAGACTAATGCATGCATACTTGCTTTTACAGTTGTGATATGCATGCTCAGTTTGATACAACTGTATAACTTACCAAAAAAGCTATCTTTAACTTTTAATGCTACAATAACAGCACTCATCTGCTGCATACATACCACATGCTTCCCCTCATCCTCACCAATCTAGTCCCATGGGTTAGGACATTCCACTCACAGTCGCTGGGAGCTGTGGAAAAAACAGAACAGAAGACCATTATGAATGCCAGTCTTGCCTATATTCAGCTTTCTAAGTCTTATAAGTACTCTCTGCAGATGATACTTACAAAAGTGTGGGATGTCCTCACTCCTAAATTCTATGATCCAGCAGTCAAGAGTGTCCCTCTTCCTCCTCTGTCGATCATTATAATGATGGCAACATTGCTCTCCAATGCACGGGATACCAATGGCACTGGACACAGCCTGGGCTAAACTATCCCAGGCCTCCAACTTATACTATGAGCCTGAATAGTCCCTACTGCAGAAGCATGTTGTTGTGGTTCTGCACTAGGAGTTTAATAAAATCTTGGACTCCTGAACACCCCACCTCTGTGCCCTAAACTTGGCACCTTCTCCACAAACACCTGCCAAGTCTGCCACGGGTCAAGAGCAATGGAGACTGACGCTTTCCCACCAATTCCAATTATTGCATTTACTGGGAGCATGCACACTGTTTGAAACTGTTGCACTCTGCTTACCATCACTCAAACCAGTGCTCAGCAATGTGCACCCCAGAGCAATGCATTTGCACGATGGTAAGCTGAGAGTAGCAGTGATGCATTACATAACTGAAATTAAAATTCTGAGGTTATTGGACATATAGGCAGTTGTTTATGTGTGTTAGGCAAATGTGAAGGCCATGCCAGTTCCAGACAGCAGAATTATACTAACAGGAACATAGTAGACAATATACCCACAGTCATATGTCTGATAATAAATGTGATAATACATAGATAAATAAATAACTGACACAATTGTACTGTGTCAGCCCTAATACATATAATTAATATCAGCTCCACTATTTCAAGTTTTATAAGTGAGAGTGACTTAATGGGAAATGGAACAACAGTAAAAGTGTAGGGAATATCCTGTATTCGAACCCAGGACCATGTGTATGGCAGTCCTACACTTACAACTCTTGCCATAAGAAGGTTGGAATAACCATCATCTATCTTTCACTTCATTGCTATAGACTGCAATTTCACAACAGTGAAAAAAGGTTCCAACCCTGTACTAGAACCCAGGACTATCTGTACTCCAGGCTTACACTTACATCTGCTGCCAAAGGACTAGTTACATGACATTCCCTATTTTACTAATCATTCTTAAGGTTTTTACTGTTAACAGCCATACAATGCCACTTACAGAATTGCACAATGTCCAATAGCATTAATTGAATGTATTCAGTTTCTATTTTTGGCTATCTGGGTCCTGTCTGCTTCCTGGAAGGTCCAGTTGTCCAGTTTGCACACTGTCACACTTTGTGCAAATAATATAAACACAGGCAAAACCTGGCATTCATTTCCTCCATTCCTGTGATTGTGTTAAGCAGTGCATCAGGCAAACACTGGCCCAAAAAAACTAGACTAACATAGACAGAAAAAGAGAAAGAGAAAAAAGGAGCAAGTAGTTGAAATGAGGAAAATCAATGTATGACATACACACAAGAAAATGATGCATCACATCAGGTATGTCTATATAGATCTGAATTTGAACTCTCACTCCAGTGCACCTTCAGAACACAGGATGGGTGCCTTATCCCTCTCTCTCACACAAACACCTTTGCAGCAAAGAACTGAACTCAATCTGAACACAACCAACTGTGACAGCATCTACAGTGATATCAAACCATACAAGTGTTATTTGCATATTTATTATTTTTGGATGTAGTGCACCTAGTGATCACACAACCTGTCATGATTACTGCTTCCAAATATGCAGCTCTGTGTTACATGTCTGTGTTTCCTGGCCATTCTTCATTTATCTGACAAGTAATCTGAGACGTGCAGTGTGTAACCTGTTATATTTCATTGGCCTTAAAATGTGTGAGGATATTAAGTGGAAATATCATCATATACAGTTGCCAACAAATGAAGGCCTGGTTGGATGTTAAGGAAATCAACCTGTGAAATGTGTGCTGCTTACCTACATTTCCACCCTTACACATAACACCTTTTAGATCTAACATGACTCATCCAGTGGAAGTAATGCAGCCTGCAGTGCTGTTGTGTTTTCTTTCTCCCAAACCACTAATCGTTCTAAGTGGCAATCCATTAAAACCAAACACTGAGGGAGTGCCTGCACTATGTTTACATCTCCAACATGGATCCAAGTATTTGGGATTCAGCAATTCTGAGTTCACACCTCATCTGCATCTTCACTGTGCTAACAGCCCTGAATCTTCACCATATAAAAAGGTAATCATGTAGCTAGGCAACCTGATGGTGATTACACTCATTTATGTTGGGAAAACTGCACACATGCTATTTCTTCAGGATTTATCTGTACAGAGGAGTACTGAACTTCAGAAGGTATGCTTCCATTTTGTCAGCCACATACTGCATATACTAGAACATATTTAAGAAAAATCTGAAGCAAAGGCTTTTACCATTTTATCTGTATGCATTGGTTAGAAGTGTACTGATAGCATAATCATGTTTGTCAAGCCATTTCAGAGGTATACATGATTGCCAATACATGAAAATGGAATGCTGTGTGATAAATATGTGCAAATTATTCAGGCACTTTTAGCATTTCAAAGATATTTTGTTAGCAAAATGTGTAATTTTTCTGTTCTTTTGGGGAGAGCTACTGCTATGGCACAAACAAGAGTACTAAAGAAATGCTGAAAAAATATGTACAAACATGAACTGTAACCACAGCACTGCATGAACCAAAGCAAATGAAGGACCATACCCTTAGAAAGTTCATACACCACACTCAAGGAAGTTGAAAAAAGATTTTAATCCACAATTGATTAAGTGCTATGGTTTCACCATGGAAACTTCATCAGAATACTTAAAATACATACAGCCTCTCCTTAAATACTTTAAGTCATGCACTGATTGGTTGAAACACTTAACCCATTATTTAACCCATTCAAAACATTCTATCAAAAACAAGTTACTGTTGTGGCACAAATAAGGATAGACTGTTATTTTGGGAGTGGGGAGCAAAGGTGAGTTACTGTTATGGCACAAACAAGGATCTGTTGTGCTGGCTACTCTCCTTATTTTGCATCCTGCCTGGTCATATTTAACATCTGCAGAGTATTGTATGTTTCTCCAGGGTGTAGTACTGAGTGACTCCCTTTTCTGTTTTATCTGGAACAATTATTAAGTAGTTATGCGATGCTTATGTGTATTATCCTTCTGCTGTCTTTTAGGGCACCTAGAAGTATGCCACCCAGGTGTGTCAATCCTCAGAGATCCCCCTTCGCTGATGCTGAGAACCAGGTTATACTGGATGCTTTTAGGCAATATAGTGCATTTCTATTGGGAAGGGGACAGGGAGATAAGGCACGTAGGATGCAAATCTGACAACACAGTGAATGATCTGAATGCCGTGGGTGGCCATGGCAGAACATAAGAGCAGGTGTGCCACAGGGCCACTGACATGATCACATCTGTATGGAGGACAGCATCTGCACTGGACCATGACCAGATGGTTATCGAGGGGGCTGTTTGGGAACCACCACTTATACCCAGTGAAGATTTCCTGACCAATATCAGAGATCCAGACAGGTCCCACAAAGGTGCAGTACAGCATGTGCTGGATGTCAGAGCAACAGTTCCAGACACAGCATCATGTCCCAGGTGCAGCTTCCAGGTAGGCTTTGTTATCTCAACAGTTGAATACTGTTGTATAGTAAAACAATTGAAATCAATAAGTTACTCTTACATCACATATTTGTTTTTGGGGGAGATTAAGTACAGCTGTCTGGAATTTTGTAAATGGTTATGTGTCATTTGTGAATATCAACATGATTCATACGCTTGTGTTATGGATGTATTAGAACTGTATGTCATATTGTACAGACGCGTACTGGCAGTATCTCCCTTTTGTTACTCTTCTGTATAAATCATGTTAATATTCAAAAATGACAGATAATTATTTACAAAATTCCAGAAAGCTGGACTGGCAATATCTCCTTTCGTTACTAAACTATAAGTGTTTGACTATTATAAGTACTGAAGGTGATGACCTTTTATTTTTGAGTGAATCAAGAATAACTATAAGTAACAAAAATAACAAAAGATTATTTATTTTCACTTAAAGTTTTGACAGTTGTAATATTTTAGGTTGTATTCATAGAAACTGGAAGTTAATTTCCATGCATCCCAACTAAAAGAAAATTTAGGTGAAAGACCTTGTTATATCATTAGAAGAGAAAAGACAATTAAAATTACTTGGAGTCCAACAGACAAGATGGAAAAGAAAAAAAATAGGACAAAAAAGAGAACAACTAAGTGTGGATGTTGTTCCTAATGCTCACATATTTGTACAGATGGTAGTTTTACTATTAGGAGTACAACCTATAAAATTAGGGGGTCTTTATTCTTGTTACATGAAAAATGTGGTTTATCTTGCTCAGTGCCAGGATTGTTCTGCCATTTATGTGGGAAAGACTTCTAGGCATTTTAAAGACTGAATATATGAACACTTACAAGATATAAAAAAACAGAGAAACACTAATGAATTACTTAAGCACACTGTTGACTTTCTTCCCATGTATTTAAATGTTTAATTATAGAACAAGTATTTCTGAACATCTTGATGGCTGTGAACTCAAGTGGCAACTGAGATTAGATGTGATTCATTACCCAGGGTTGAGTGATGCTTGTTTCCATCAACCCTATTTTTAAAACTGAAATTTTATAGTGTTAACTAAATGACAAGCCTTGTTAGTTGATTGGTTTGTAAAAAACATGTGATTTTATGACTTTTACTATTTAAACCTGCTGTTAATGAAATCAGTCAGTTCTGATATTGTAAGAATGAAAGCGAACAACTTTAATTTTAATTTATTAATAAATAGTGGATTTTGGCTGACTTATGCTGTATGCCACAGCGTTTACATTGTCTGCACGGGAGTGCGCACCTCTACACGGTGTTTACTGAATCTAAATTTCATTGGCACTGTGTGCACACGTCACAACTTGCACGTGGTAAATATGATTGTGTAGGGCTTATTGAATACCCCATAAATGATCTCCGCTACTCTTGCTTTTCCACAGCTGTGAGTTATATTTTGACAGTAGCACAGGACTTGTCTAGGACCCAAGCTCCCTTAATGATCTGTAAGACCCTGGCAGTTCTAATTTACTATTTTGCCCTGCATCCAAGTCTCAAAAACAAATGAACCAAGTCCTGAGAACAATGATGACAATTTTTCTCATTAACTGGTATAATGACATAAATTATGTAAACTTTTCTAAGCAGAGTAGTGGTGTTTCCTTTATGCTTTACTAACTGTCCCATAACTCATGAAACTGGCATTTTGAAAATTATAAGAGATTAATTCAAGTTTACTGAGTGCTCTGTGCTTCATAAAATTTACATTCATCCTTTATCTCAAATGTGGATGTAAAAACACTTCTCACATATTCAGCCCAATAAAAAATAAGTACAGAGCTAGCTATAATTAATCAATATTAAGTCTTACCCACTGTCTGTAAATATCATGATCACTTTAATAGTCTGTCCCTTTATCAGGTTGCAATGTATGGTGCATTGCCTTGCCATCAGATGTGATCCATTATGTGTAGGTCTCACATCTCCTCTTTGCAGTCTCTGAAACAAAATTTTGGAAGTCTACCAAAAATGTTCAGAAATCCATAAGTGCTGACATAGCAATAATCACAATGTGTAGACATACTTCTAGCTAACATCTACATATGAAGGTGGAATACAAATACAGTGGCACAAATATCTATTTGTTCTACAGGGTACCAACTTAAATAAAACACCACTGTAACCAAAGATGAACTTTACTCCTGTAGACACTTCATTATGTGAATGTTGACTATCCATTAGTCTAGTGTGCATTTTGGCAAGATGTTTGCCCCTAATGTCTCTACCCTAGCTTTAGGTGATAGTAAAAATGACTAGGCACACTATGTATCCCACTAATACTACCTGGTGTTCTCAGATAATTAAGTTACTACTTCATTATCTGAGGACACCAGGTTCCAGTGGCAGCCTGATGAGTGTTGGTAGATCTGTAACTATAAGTTAAAAATGTTTAATCAGATGACTTCTAGACCTGCATAGCACCACAGAGGTGCAATATCCATACTCACAGCTGTATGTAGATAACCCCAGAGGATAATGAGGTTGGTTGATGAGTTCATAAACTCATACGTTCATACTAAACCTACAGCTTCAGTCACCAAGAAGTTAAGCCATGACACCCCTTGGAAATGAAAGTATATTAATTACCCTTTGTAAGAAGATTAGTACTACATACCACAGGCATGAATGTAATTTTTTCACTTCTAATTGCCAAGCCTAGTTTTGTAAATGGGGTTTTACTTTAGTTTCACATGGAGAGGGAATTTTTTCCACTAGGCTGGGTTATGAATCTCTTATGCCAACAGATGTTGATAAACTTGTGGTGGAGATTGAGGTCTATCAGTGTTAGACATATCACTGGCTCTGCAAAGGTGGAGGGGACCAAAAGAGTAGGTACTTACAGTGCTCTAAAGGCTAAACAGACATCAACTCTCAGGGGTCTGCATGAGACATAGTACAGGGATAGCACTTCTAGAATTTTGTGGAAATTTAAATTGAACGGTACAAACATTTTTGGGTCAGAAACCTTTGAGGTCTTTAAAAGTGGTCAAGGTGTTTCCTGAGATAAATTTAAAAAATGGTATTATATTCAAGGATAAGTCTAATGAAGGAAAAGAACAGAGGAATCATGACTACATGGGATGTACCGCAATATATCAACTTTGAAAAGCAGCAGAATGTTCTTTCTATAATCAAGAAATGGTGATGAAAAGAAAGAATGTATAAGCATAATTACTAAAGTCATGGAAAACAGCATCTGTTGTGAGAGGGGTACTAATATGTGGTAAGATGAGGAGTGTAATGTCTTTTACAAAGGTAATTAAACTGCATTTTGGGCATTTAAGGAGAACCTGCGACTGACACAGCAGGTGTTGGCATGTTCTAGACACTAATGGAGTACCTAAGTAAATGGGAAGGATTTGACAAATTCATCCAGTCTGTAATCATCAGAAGGCATAATTAGTCACATCCCCTTGATATCTGCTTTTACTTTTGAAACATTGGTGCAAAACATTAGTGGGCCCAGGGCAGAGCCTGTTGAACCCCCAGCTGGTGAAGATATAGGAGATACTCCCTGTCTTTACTGTTGGGGTTCTTTCGGATAGCCAGCTTATTTTCTACTGAGTCACATACAGTTTTGTGTAAAGTCAGGAGAGTTTGCCTATGGTACCTGTGTGTGGGATAGTATCAAAGGTCTTGGCAATGTCCAGGTAACCAGTATGGATACCATCCTTTTATCGAGAACTTCAGTGACCCTTTCTAAGAAATTGTTTAGGTTTAATAGGCATGCATTACCTTTTACAAATCCATATTGGTTTGGGCCCTGGATATGTAGGTCACCTTTCACTGTTTACAGATTGACAGTTATGCACACCATAAATTTACTGATGATACCAGTGAGGTTAATAGGCCTATAGTGTCTGGTGTTTGTCATGGGACTGCCATCATGCAACAGTGGTTACACTATGGCTATTCTCCACATTTCAGGTCCAAATACTGTCAAGAGACTTAAACTGAAGAGATTTAAGAGGAGTTTAGCTATGAGGTGATTGATACTTATCAGCAGACCGCACTGATGGAATATTTCTCGACTTGGACAGTGCAGATATAACATGGTCTAATGAGATCTTGGGAGGGATGAGATGATCAGTAGTGAGAGGAGATATCTAGTGGGGATGGATTATGAAATCAGCACTGAACTTATTTGCAAGGAAAATAGCAATAACTTCAGGATCAGATTGGAAGATTCCATTGGAAAAACTGTGATACAGTAATAGCCATCATTTCTAAGTTCCCTAATGTAACTGAAGAAGACCTTGGGATTATACCTGAACATGATACAATCCCAGAGTTCATACCTGGCCTTTCATTCCTTAATAGTTTGCTTGAGGGGCTTTACTTATTAAAGTTGCAATTTATTGGCAAAGTAAGGATCTGTTACAGATACAGATTGCTTGAAGTTTTATCTTTTTGTTGTTATACAGGAATTCCACTATATGAACTTATTTCTGAAATGGATGAGAATTGATTTCTTGATACAACTACCCATAAGGGAAAATAATTAAAATGAGTTTGCAACAGCATCAGGTAATGGGATATTTGGAGAACTTCACCACTTCTAGTTGTCAAGAAGAGATAAATCACACCCTTTTACCAGCTAATGATGCTGTGTGCTCAAGTTCTTTCATGCTGAAAATGTCCATTACAGGACTACATGGTCTAAGCTGACCTACCTCTGAGAGACTGGTAAGACAGATAAAGAAAAGTGGTAAATGGAGTAATAAAGTACAAAATACAAGATAGACCAAAGTGCCTGAAGCTCTCCTTGTAGAAAAATAGGTAGCAAATAATAAAAAAATGCAAAAATCATATACAATATGTCATTCACACTGCAATGGTCCAGAAATGAGACTGCTAATACAGGAAATATGGCTCATGTAGTATATTAAACTTGGTACAAGTACCCCTACAATTACCTTCTTCTAGTAAAAAAAATCATTCATTCTCCCTTGATGTCTCTGGCAACCACTGCTTACATTTATTACTCCTTTATGAATCATTCTTTGTTTCACAGTCTCAGTAGCAATACAATGCAATGTGGGTATGCATTTTAAGTATGGCCGCATTGTGTGTTTACGAACACTTATAAAAGTAATTATAACTAATGACTTTGAGATATACAGGCTGACTATAGAATCAGAAAGAAAGGCATAGCCAAATATTGATTCTGCACCACTGCGTTTAATGCAATACATCTTCTTTCATATCTAGTAAAGAACTGCACATTATGATACAGGACACTCATGCAGAGTGATGCAAACTGTAAAGCAAAGATACCTGTGCAGTGATGCTCAGCAGAGCCTAGCTCTGCAAGTTTGTATGCAGTTCTAAAACATGTGAACATAAGATGCACTGGGAGCACTTTTGTCACTGCTTATGGCAGACATGTCATTCATAGAGTTTAGGTAAGTCTGCACAAGTGGATGATGAGATGCCACCCAAAGGCAATGAACTGATACATTTAGAAATGTTCATAACATGAATGTTGTCTGAATATTGTACTAAATCTGTGGCATGCTTCCTGCTGTCTTATAACCTCTGCATATATGTACACAACTGTTACATTAGAAAATATTCAGAAATGGTGCTTGTACTATCGGGAAAGAGAGTTAAAGCCCTAACTATCCCTGGCACATGAGTTTGATTAGCATCTTGAGTGATTGAAGACCCAGGCTGGTAGATGGATGCACTCATCCTGGTGGAATAGCCAGATCTGACTACTACTCCTTAAATGACTTGGCCTCAGCCAGTGGGCAAAAACAAGTTTTGAGTGGAGGCTAGCTATAGTAGGACATGACCATGGCTACCCAAGCAGGTGAAAGTATAGGAACAGGTGACTTTACTGGTGATGCAATTGCCCACATCACCATCAGGTGATAATGTTAGGATGTACAAATATATACTGTCTTAGCTAGGTTGTTGGTGAAAGTACAAAATACCCCATGGCTGCCTGGATGACAAATCCCTCTAGAAAAGCTTTCCCCCAATTTCTGACAAAAAGGCTGTGGGAACAAATGGATTCTTGTCCTATACAAAAAAGGATTTGTTGTTCAGCAGGGAATGCAAGGCAAGAATGATAGAAAAAATTGCATAAATGTATGTTTATACTTTTTGAATGGGGAAGTGGAAAAACTTAATCTCCCACATAAATAGCAATAATTTGGAGTTATGCTCCAATGCACACTACTCAATTAAACATCTGAATATTGACAGAAGGTGGATGAAGAGGTTGTTGCCCTCTTCGAACCTATGAGAGAACTATTCACAAAATATGAATTTGCTACATTTATGGGACACCTAAAGCCACCTAAAATGTGCAGTGCTGTTGTAAGCATTAATATTTTGTGAGGTGTTAAGGGGCAGGAGCTCACCTTACAACTGTGCAACTGTTGATTGCATTTATTTTTTATTTAATTAGCAGGACTATGCATGGAATTTACTGATCCAACAAGTTGTAATCGTGCTATGGACATGTAGATATTAAACTCAGGGGTCTGGTCAGTAACTGCCTCTGGGTGGTACTGAGCATCAGCCAGGTGATAAATCTTTTTAATCAGAAAATGGCAGTAACAGTTATATGAATCTGCTTGGTTGCCTGACCATAATATTTGAAGCAAAGGCAACATAAATAGTCTAAATAAATAAAATTGCAGAAAACACAAGCGCAAAAAAAAAAAGAAAACACAGAACTTTCACAAAGAATTATACCACCATTCTAAAATCATGACTACCAAAAAGAACTAGCCTTATAAACTCACTCTTCTTTCTGCTCCAACAATCTGTATTTCTAATTTCTTCTTCTAAATTGCTCTGTGCTCAGACATATACAGTGCTGATGCTGCTGTCACCATTCTTGCAGTGTAAGGCGTGCATGGTCCTGATCATCTCCCAATTCTCACTTTGCTATAACTAATTTTATTGGTCAGTCTCTAAAGCAAAATTCTGCACACCATACATACTTTTCCTATCGGTACTTTTCAAGTAAGCAGTAATGCCATTCTGCTTACATAGGCTCATCAAGCATCCATGCAGAAAGTTTCTTTAGTGTTGGCCATAGGCAACAACTCAGCACTATAGCAGCAACTTCTGAGGAAGAAGTGACATTACAGACATGATACAGGAAAAAAATGGTACTGATTATGCCAAGCTTCAAAACAGACATTTCAGATTTCTACAGCTGTTTTCAACTTGTTTTAGTAGTTCTTAATAAATTATATACTGGCACATGTACCCGTTTATTAAGATCTTCTAATGATGACAAACAAAAACATCACATCTACAAAACCAGAAAATATTCAAAAACTAATTCCACTTAGTTCAGGTACAAGGCCACAACAGTAATTTATTAAGTGAACAAAGGGTTAGTAATTTGTTCTTAAAATGTCAAATAACTTATTCATGTCTTCTAACAAGGCAAAAGATGAAATTAGCATGCAAACAAAGAAACGTTATATGGTTACATGTTGGTTTAATGACATATCTGCAGTCAGTGCACAATGTTTAATTACCAGCAACTATCAAAGTATATTACAAAATATATTACGAATCCATGTGTGCTAAAACAAAGGCTCCTCTAGAAATTGCATTTCAGGTGTAATGTTATCCCTTCCAATGTCAGGAAATGTTTTTTCAGTCCAACTGTTTTCTGTCATTTTTTCCCCTGTATTACATGCTTTATCTGGCAACAGACTACACAGTATAGTTATTTATTTCTAAATAAAACACAAAAATCAAATGAATTACAGACAGCAAACACCTCCTCTAGTAACTACTTACACAGTAGGATCTCTATTTTTTCTCCAAAGCTTGAAAAGCATATAACAAAAATCCCTTTCAGCATACTAAAAAGTATTTGCAAGTGCCAAAATACAGCTCCTTCCCCTTTCTTTGTTCAATAATGTCCTTTTGCATGTGTATTAAAGGGAAATAATGGACCTTTCTGTGGTGGGGAGGTCCTCTGCCCACAGCATCAGACCTTCCAACACACGTGGGGGTGCTTATGATCCCCTATAATGTCCATTATGCCAAGTATTATCACTCTAATTAAACCCAGTGCACCTACTTAATGGTAGATTACAGTATTTTGTGGATAATTTGGAGATTGTTTTGATTATAATGCAAAGCCAGCACTTGTGGAGAGGCATATGCATGCAATGTTAGGGTGTCTGCAAAAGAAACATTTTCCACAAGAAAATTAGAATTTCAGATGCACAAAAAGGGGCAAGTACAGAATTTTATGTAATTTAAAGAAATATTAAACAACATGTGAGACTGAACTTAGACTGAATTTAGGAGGATGTATGCTCACTTTTGTAATCTGAAAGGCATCCCTTCTACTTCAGATAAAATATAGACTGAATGAGTGTTATAAACTGCAGGGATATAGCCAGAAATTTATATTTTGTACAGGTGCCCCCGCCCCACAGTTCACCTATCATTAAAAAATGTAGTCAGTCCAAAAAGTGCTACCCCTAACCACTTCAGAAAGGAAGTCAGCTCTTGACATGTAAAATCATATAAATTCCATTTCTATATGTGCAATCCTGTAAATAAGCATGATTTGTACAGTTCATCAAATTATACTTTAGCCAGTTCTAAACATTCTATGTTATTTGAGCCACAATGTTCCCAGACAGAGAAACTCTGGGAAAAAATGTAGTCATTTGAGTAAACTGGTTGATAAGCTGTATTATGCACATTAATGTGTACAAAGCACATTACACATCTGCTTATAGCATATAGTTCATAGTTTGCATAGCTTCAAATACAACGAGAGATACAGACACACAACAACAAAGGGGTTTTACACACACAGAGAGCTTTCAACCTCCCATCTTCAAAATGAAGAGTACTAGCGCTCATAATGTGGAACAAATGGGCAAAATGTGGAACACATACTAATGACTTACTAACATCTTCAACTAGGAAGGTAATAGGATGGTTCAAATATATTGGCTTTATTTATAAATAAGATCATTTAATGAATTAATACAATTCATTTCTATTTACCACGGATTTCACTTAAAAATTCCCAACACTGAGTATGCGACAGACACTTTCAACGTGGAACTTTGAGGAACACGAACTTTTTAAGACCACAAATGAGGTGCGTTCCTCGTAATGAGGTACACTTGAGAGGGGTGTGTGTGTGTGTGTGTGTGTGTGTGTGTGTGTGTGTATATATATATATATATATATATATATATACAGTGGGTTGCCAACTGTCCAGAATTTTTCTGGACAGTCCAGAATTAAGAGACACTGTCACTGATGAATACGTTTGATTGCGCACAGTAATATTGTTCGACAACCCCCTCAAGGGGAGGTTAATGAACATTTCTATTCTGCACACATTTTGCTTTCACAGACATGTCCTGAATTGTTGACATGAAAAGTTGCAACACAATAAAGTCAGACACTGAACACATTTGTGCTACATCCTTAAGATGAGCTAGGAATCTTTGTCTACGTGACTCAGTGTTGAGCTAGAACTGTTAGTTCACACGAGAAGGCTGCCCTGTAACGGTAAACTTTACACAGCTTCGGACAGATCCTACTTTGAGGTGAGAAGTAACTCCCGTTATTCTATATTTCGTAAACGCAGTACTGTGGACGTCGTCAAAAACGGGAAAAGAGAGACTGTAGCAGACTCATAAGTACATGCTAAAGTACACCTTCACCTCGTCCCACACACCATATTATTATTATTATCACTGTTGTAGTTGCGGTTATGACTATTATTCAATTGCACCAGATCTTAGCTGTTTCAGCTTTCTGCTACATAAAGTGTTTTGAAAGACATTTTAATGCAGACATTACCGTACTGGCAAAATTCGCCCATGTAGCCTTTGGAACAAAAGCAGGTGTTGTTGCGGATGCAGAGCCCCATATGCTGGCACCGAGGCTCGCACACCGCTCGCGGATCAAACACGAAAGGTACTGTGACTCCTCGTGACGCTTTCTGGTTCGCTTCACAGCCCACACAACACAACACGAGGACGGCGGAAAAAACGCACAGCGACTTGACAGACATGCTTTCCTTCAGCCTTTCACATCAGTCAGGAGCCCTTCTGGAGTAATGAGGCTAATGGCTCGAGTTAAAGGGCAGTGCTGCTGCTTCCTGGTGATGCTTTGTTGTTTCCCTCCAGCTTTTCGAGGAATTCGCATCGATTCCCTAAAGGCAAAAAGCTAACTGGAAGTGCCTTCGCACTTACAGAATGGGAAATGGCAAGCCCAAATGAGAAAAACATCGCGGCAGTAAGGCAACTTAGTTTTAGAATATATGGCCTCTGTTGGGCAAGTGGAATTTATTCGCTGTGGCTCACTTGTCAAATGTGGTTTTAAAGTTTAACAGAACCGTAGTTGTCTAACATGATGTGCTTATTGTTGGGGGGAGGGAGGCAAATTAATTAGTAAGTGCTGCTTGGTGTGCCCTCAGACAGCGTTTATTAGCCAGCTAGAATGTAAATGTTCGTTAACTAAAGAAGTAGCACCCCCGCTATCCCCACCACCACACACACAAAAAAAACTTTACTTGAGGCGTATAGATCCCAGCTACGCGCCTGGTTTGTAATGTTCAGTTGCGTTTGTAACAGTACTGTTCAAGCTAGCTGAATTTTCAGTGTTCCGTTTTTGTCATCGGGATTCATACCTCTCAACCTCTTAGCACAAGAAATCTGGACAAAGTCCAAAATGATGAGGGGATAAAGGCCTTAAAAAGAGACAGACTTTACATACTTTATATATTACTGGAACAACAGGTTTTGCATTACTTATTTATTTTATTTATTTTATGTTATATTTGTTTACCGGGAAAGTCCAGCTGGACACAAGTCCTTTTTCAAGGGAGGCCCTGGGAGAAAAGCTCCAAAATGCAAAAAGTACAAAAATTTGCATTCATACATGACTGACAAAATACAGAATAACTTTACAACATACAATTATAATACACGACCGAGAAAATACAGACATTTACAACATATGAAATACGGAAGAACTTTACAACATATAATTATTATATAACGATTCATGTTAAATGTTCATGGGAATGCATTTTCTGAACAATATAAAGTCTATAACTCAAACGTGTGTCAGAAAACCACAAAATCTGATGTTGTCAATTTTAATTCATCTTCAGCATTCTGACCCCCACTAGAAGACATCCTTGACCTGGTTATTACTAACATGGGTGACCGTTGCTCTACACCAATAGTCAATCCCTCCCTGGTCAGATCCGACCATAAAACTAATCACCATGGAAATCCACATCTCACCCACACCCCCCACAAAGGTAACCACCTTGAAAAACTTCTCCAAAGCTGACTATGGACTCCTTAAAACAGAGGTGGCTAACTTCACGGCACCCATGCCAATGGAAAATAGCTCCATGACTGCCGAATCATACACCAGTGTACTGTAAGAACATGTACATAAATGCATGGAACTAGCCATACCCAACAGAACCAAGATGCTCTCCTCCAAAAAAAGGAAGCCAATCTGGTGGTCCCCTGCCATTAATAAACTCTACAACAGAAGGAAGAAACTGTTGCAGAAATAAGGTGAAGTCCCAAGACTGGAAAAACTCCCTTAACAAAAAGTTGAGATCCCTCATCAAATCCTCTAAAGCCAGCTATGAAGGCAGAATTGTGGCAGACACTAAAAACAATCACAAAGCCTTCTATAGTTATATTTTGAACCTGCATGGCAATACCCAGATTTGCACTGAGTTACTGCACAATACTACCTCCTATACTGAGCCAACAGATATTGCCAACATACTGGCTGGCAGATTCAGTGCCAACTTTACCCCTCTCTCCCCCACAAAGGACCAATCACAATACCGGAAGAATGCCAGTCATCCAGCATTACTGCAACACAGGTTAAAGCTGCATTGTCCAAGGCCAAGAATACAGCTTCCATGGGACCCATTAATATCCCTGGCTGTGTTCTACATGAACAACAAAGTAAACTGGCACATCTGTGTGCCCTGTTCAGTCACAGTCTTACCTCAGGCTTTGTCCCTACCAAATGGTGCACTGCTACAGTCATTCCTCTCCATAAAGGGGGAGTGACTACAAACCGTGGGAATTATTGTTCCATTAGCCTGACAAGTCTGATATGTAAAGCTATGGAGCACATCATCATAGACCTGATTAACAAAGATATAGGAAATCTCCAACCTCTGGACCCCATGCAATTTGGCTTTGTGAAAGGGAGATCATGCCTGCTCAACCTGGTTGACTTCTTTGAGTCAGTCACCAGGGCTGTGGATGAAGGTAAGGCAGTGCATACAGCCTACCATGATCTGGCCAGGGCCTTTGATACCATTCATCTCTCGGGAATTATTGATAAACTCACCAAACTAGGCATCAACCCCTATATCACTAGGTGGGTTGGAAATTGGCTCACAGATAGAATACACAGTATGAAAGTAGTGAACTCCAAGTCAGACTGCTGAACAGTCACTTGTGGACTCCCAAAGGGATCGGTCCTGGGTCCTCTACTGTTCGGCATCTACTTCTCAAAAGTCCACGCCAACACAAAGGGACTCTGGCTGACCAAGTTCACAGACGACTGCAAGCTGGGAGCCATTATTAACTCCCCAAGTGATGCATACATCCCACAGAAAGGCCTCACTGAGACCAATGACTAGTGTCGTAACCATGGCCTTAAGCTTAACTACAAAAAAATGCATCATTATCTCCTTTGCTAAAAACTCAGTTCCCACTAATTACCACATCGATAGAAGCCCACTGAACACTGAAGGCATTCTAAGAGATCTGGGGATGCAGGTTGACAGCAACATCTTGTTCAACCACCACATTGTCACTGTGGTCAGAAAGTCCTTCTATGTGGCACATCTCATTACCAAGGGTTTTGCATCCAGGAAGAAAGAGGTCATCGTCTCTCTCTCTCTCTCTCTGCTCTTCCCTTATTAGACCAATCATCGAGTATAATGCCCCATTTTGCATGTACCTCACTAGACACCTGCAACTGCTAGAGAGGCCACAGAAGTACCTCACAAAGAGGATCCTAGGCATTAAACACATGTCCTACATGGACAGACTCAAAAGACTCCAGCTATTCCCTGTCTCATATCGCCTACTTAGAGGCAATCTCTGCTTGACTTACAAAGCCATGTCTGACCCAGCTCTGTTAGAAATGCTACATCTAAAGAAATCCCAATCCCTCTGCATCACATGCTCCAGAGCCCTCAACCTCATTACCACAATCAACAGAACATGCTGGAGGGACAAGTTCCTCACCAAGAGACTGCCCATGCTCTGGAATAGAATTCCCATACATGTCAAGCAGAGTGCTTCGCTGTCCCTCTTCAAGAGAAATCTTGATTAGTGGATGGGTAATAGAAAATTCACCCCAGGGATCACTCCAGTGGCTCTACTTGATAGAGGCACTGGGAATTAACGTCGGGCAGCACAATGCCAGGGCACTTCTATGGGCTAGGCCTGCAAAGGCTCCAGGGCCATTAGCCTAGTACGCACCTATGAACCTATGAATCTATGAACATATGGGACTTGGATCCGACCCTCAGATCAGACTCAAATGTTATTTCAGCTCATGGAATCCTACAAACTCTTAAGCTCCTCCTCACATATAATGCTCTGGTCCTCATTCCCCTCAGATCTCATTTGCCACTCTTCGTGTTCAGATATGGTTGCTGACTGCTCTTGAGTCTCATTTTCTTGAGCAAGATAAGTCCATTTAAAAAACTTCAATTTTGATATTATTGTTTTTTTTTTTTCTGTGGTATTCTTCTGCTGTAGCTACGATTTCTCTGCTCCTTTTCTAGGTACCGTTTTTTGGTACATTTTTTTCTCTCTACCCTCTATCTTAAAAATAAAAATTAAAAATAAATAAAGCTAACTAAACTAAGTAAAACTATCTATGAAAATGTAATCTGCTTTATAGTTATTTTTATCTCTAGTGTGTGTGTGCATGTGAGTTTGCGAGTGACAGTGCTGCCTGTAACCTTCAATTACTTCCTCATTTCACAGGTATTTCTCTGCAGGAAAATGTTTGAGAAAGGATTTAAAAAGTGCACTAAATGTAGACACAAGATGTCCTTTTCAGCAGTGGTGGCTCGTGCTATTGGACTGGAGGACTGCAGCCCCCCCAACTGTAAAAAAAAAAAAAAAAAACGTGACATAGAATGATGTATAAATCCTGCATAGCATATATTAACAACATCTACCTTGGTAGGCCTTGGTGTTGCCACTGATGAAAAATCAAGCAGTAATGGAAGAGCTCCACTGGTCATTGAACCTGTATCTATAGTTTTCAAGCTCCCTCTAGTGGTAGATTACTAAATTCAAAAACTTCATGTTATGATGCTATTATGAATTTTTATGTCATATGTAGAATGTACTGCGGTGGTGGTGCTGCGGTAGCATTGTTGCCTCACAGTAAGACATCCTGTTCGATTCTCAGCTAGAGCGTCTTCTGTGTGGAGACATGCGTGAATGGGCGTACCTTCGTTGAAGGTTGTGCGTCAGTGCCGGCAACTCGGCACGTAAAAATCTACTGCCAATCATTAGCAGACCAGAGTTCTGCTGTGGCGATGCCTAACTGGGAAAAGCTGAAAGACACAACAACATGTCATATGTAGAATGAGTCGTTTATTGAAATAAAAAGTGGCTAACAGTATTGTTAACATCTTTGAAGTTAGAGCTTAGTTAATGCTTCTGTTTTTAAAGTTGATTTAATTATGAAGTGTCTCAAAGAAGATTTTGTTTTTAAAATTTTGTGTTCTTTGTTCATGAAATGAAACACGATTAAGGTCTGTTGTTTAGCTGAAAATTGAGTCATTAAAGTGCACTAGCATGAAGAAATTTAGAGCTACTTAAGCAATATTTGTTTAAGAAGCCAAGATTTACAGATCATTCTATGTCACCAGTCCTTGTTTAATGCTTATATAATATGAGGCTTTACTGGATTTGTTATATAGCTCCCAGAGAAGCACTATTTTCACTTGGCTTTGACCAAGAATTTGAGATATCATCTTGCATATGTTTTATACAGTAAGTATGGTTTGGAGTTGTTACTATACATTTTAGAATTTGATGTTTAGTTATAAGTGGATATAGTTATTTATGTATGAGTGCATTTTTAGCATAAACTGTAAATGATATATATGTTTTGCAAGTCAGTTGAGTGCTTTCCTGTTTTGAATGTTATGACATTGAACATGATGACTTTGGCGTTCACTAGTCTTGAGTTTCTAGTTGCAGCATTGTTAACAACTTGATGGGGGGGTTCATAGAATGATGATGTCGTAATTAAGCTAGACATTCTCTAGGCTGTCTTTAATGACTACCCTATATATTAGTAGTAGTTGTTTAAAGTGATTTTATTAAGGTCTGAGGAAGCATTCGGACCAGAACACGAAAGTGCTTACTTTTATCAATAAAGCAATTATTTTTCAGCTGCTGAATCATGTGGAGGAATTTTATTAACTTTGTTCCTGTTGGATTATACTCTTGTTCCTCTGACTCAAGGCCCAGTTGGTGTGATTTGCTGTTCAATAAATTTAAAATGCCCTCTAACAACTGTACTGTATTATGCAAGGAATATAATTTGATACAATCAGGAAGGTGTATCAAAGAGCACATGTATATTTCATGTGCAAAGTGGCCTATGATTTGAAAACAGCCCAGAGTTAATCTTTATGCACCACTGGCCAGATGTATTTTCTTTGAATGTGGGTTTCAATGCTGTTTCAATGAATCTGAGTTTCAAGGGCAGAGAAGTTTTAATGCTAAGTCTATTGTCTTTGTGAGACTGCATTGCTTTGTTTAGCATATGTCTATTAGCATTTGTGCTGTAAAATGTCAAATAAAACTTTTAAATGAAATCCTAATCATTGTAGAAGTAAAACAGTATGCACATTACAGTGTTTATGGCAAATGGAGCAAAATAGCCAGGTAATGGGACATTGGAATGGCTGCAGGGGGTTGGCCTCATTCAACCATGATTTTGTGAGGGAGGATGGGCAGCAAACTGAAAGACAGCTCCAGCTGAACTATACCTCTCAACTGTCCAGAGTTTCACAGAATGAATAGATTTTTGCTTCTTATTTTTGGTTTGTTCCTCATAACATTTATTGTTTGTTGGCAAATAATTTAGGAATGAAGTCACATAATAATGACAGACATTGAGTTTCAGGCTTCATACTCTTCAGAAAATGCATGCTAAAGCAAGACCTGTTATTCTATCAACCGTCTAAGTTTGTACAAGAGCAATTTTTAGTACTGTTTGTATGTTCCCCCAATATATTTGGCCTTGTCCAGATTTCCTGCGCTAAGAGGTTGAGAAGTACTCAAAAATAAATCGCTTTATAGAATTAGGTATATCCAAACCACTCAACTGTCCCCGATTTTGGCTCAAAATGTTGCTCTCCCCCTAATAATCCCTCTGCAAAATGGCAATTTTGGAAGAAAACGTGGAGGGTTTGCAATTAATAAATAATTGTAATGATCAGAGTTATAGATTACTTTTATTTCAGAAATGCATGTAGATTCTCTTATTTTGTCAGCTGCTCAACATAACAGTACTAATATTAAAAAGTGTCCCTTCTTTGACAGGTTCCCAGCTGTATTGTGTGGACATTTTATATTTTTGCATCACATTTTTGGTCCGTTTTTCATAAAATTGTGGTTTTCTGGAAAATTTGTGGCAAATCATTAAAGAATGAAGTTAGAAAATAATGACAGACATTTGAGTTTCAGATTTCATACCATTCAGAAAATTCATCCTAATGCAAGACCTACTATTCTATTATCTTTCTAAGTTTATAAGAGCAATATTTAAAAATTGTCCTATTTTTGGGCCTTTGTCCCACTTCTATTTATGGCTTTGTCCAGATTTCTTGCTCCGAGATTTAGAGGTATGACAAATGTGTCAGGGCTATCACCATCAGCCAGAGACATTTCAAATTGTGACATACCTGTTGCTCCCCACTCTCCCATGTAGTGACTCTGGATGTGTCCATGCAAGGCAAGGAGCAATTATGCAGTATAAGTGTGCAGAGTATCCCCCCAACCAAGGTAGACACAAGTACTTCAGTGGATTTTCACCTGTACTTGATTTGCAGAATGTTCTGGTTTTCTGTCATATTTTTATAGTGTTGATTTATGCTTCTTATTATTCAGAAAATGCATGTTGTTGCAGTGCCTGTTGCTCTGCGTTTAAGTAGCAATGCTTTAATGACCATCAGATAAGCTTCTCTGAGATTATAAGATGCAAGTAAGCTTTAATAAGCATACTATTAAAGAATTACCAACATTGAAAGCCTTTTTGTTGTTGCCATGCAGATAATATTTATATAACTAGATAATGTATAAGCTTTGGGTATTGAAATGCATATGACAGTATTTGTAATAAAGGACAAGATTACAGTATTTTCAGAAGCTCATTACATTTGTTGGAGGCTTGCAGTCATCTTTTCAGGCTTTACCCATAAACTACACAGAATGCCAATCTATCATGTGTGGTCCATAACCTGTGCAGTAATCCTTTAAGCAATTTATCTTGAGCTTGTTTCTTGTTTCCTGTTAATTTTTTACTTTGATCATGTTTTCCCCATAGAACAAGTAGATAGGTCTTTTTTGGATAATCCAACAAAAAAATGTCACAGGATACCTTCTCCTTGAAAAGAACCAGACACCAGGCAGAGTAAGGTTATAAGCGCTTTTGTTCCCTTTATTCGCACTCAGTACAAACGGAACTTCATCAGATACAAAACCTTACACACTTACAAAAAAGAAATTTGGTAAAGGGCCAGATGATTATAATATCAAGACTAATGACAGATGGCAGCAGGTTTAAAGATCAAATGATAGAGTTAAAGACTATGCTGGCAATAAGGGGTTACACAACTAGTGTCCTAGAGGAACAGGAGAGTTATGTAACAAGCAGGAGAGAAGATTTTTATCCCCCATTATTGAAGAAACCTGAGAGTTTGTTGAATGTTAAGAAGACAGAAGAGGCAACTACTTGCTGTGTGCTAACATATAATGAGGATAGTGTAGAGGTCCGTAAAATGGTGGAAAAGAACTGGAATTGTGTTTTTGGAGCATATGGATTAACTGAAAAACTGGGTAATAAACCAAAAATAGTTTTCAGAAGAGGACCCAATATTAAGAACTTATTTGAAAGGAAGAAAGACAAAGATAGGATTCCATTAGGTAATATGAGGAAGTGCAATGGCTGCAGGGAATGTAGGTATATCTATGAATGTAGGAATATAGTGATAGAGGGTCACAATAGAATAATTCCAGTGACAGGGAATTATAATTGTAATACAAAAGGAGTTGTCTATGTGGCCTTATGCCAGTCATGCTGTGCATATTATATAGGAAAAACAGAAAAGAAGTTAAAAAAGCGAATTTACCAACACATTTATGAAATTAGGAGCCAAGATAAAACAAATGCTTTATTTAGGCATAGCATAAATTGTAAGGATTTAAAAAAAATCCTCTTCTGTGTATTGGAAAAGGTAGGTAGACAGGAGAGGGGGGGGTAATTGGCCCTGTTTTTTAGAATACAGGGAAACACACTGGCAGGTGTTGTTGAATGCTACAGTTTTTCCTGGTATTAATGACAGGATTTCTCTAAGGAGCTTGCTTCATTTAAAGGCAGATGAGATTAGATGAAAATGGTTTAAGTGGTTGAACACAGAAGCAATTAAGTTAGTATAAATATATATATATATATATATATATATATATATATATATATATATATTTTTTTTTTTTTTAACAGATGAAATGTTTATTATATATGTGTTTTTATAAGAGAAATATTTATGTATTATACATAGCAATATATTTTTAAAAGAACATATTAATGTGTTTTAACTTGAGAGCACATTTAACTAATTAATTCATTTAAGTTAATTGATTGTGATTAAGCAATTGAATTGCATATAAAAAAGGGGAGAAGTGTGTAAGGTTTTGTATCTGATGAAGTTCCGTTTGTAGTGAGTGTGAATAAAGGGAATGAAAGCGCGTATAACCTTACTCTGCCAGGTGTCTGGTTCTTTTTGAGGAGAAGGTATCCTGTGACATTTTTTTATTGGATTATTTGCTTCATGTGTTTTACTATTGTGATATTGGTGTGCATTGGTACACAGGATACTTGATCAAGGAAGGACTTTGACACTTTTTTGGAAGCTGCCTCTGAAGAGGGAGAAAGCACAAGCAAGTATTTTTTTGTGAACTATTGACTTTGATACTTTTTTGGAAGTTGGCTCTGAAGAGAGAAACTACAAGCAAGTATTTTTTGTGAATTATAGACTTTGACACCTTCTGGGAAGCTGGCCCTGAAGAGTGAAACTACAAGCAAGTATTTTTTGTGAATCATAGACCTTGACACTTTTTGGGAAGCTGGCTCTGAAGAGAGAAATTACAATCAAGTGTTTTTTTGTGAATTTTAGACTTTGATACTTTTTTAGAAGTTGGCTCTGAAGAGAGAAACTACAAACAAGTATTTTTTGTGAATTAGAGACCAGTGTTTACTGACAAGTTCCTGGCAATGGATAAGTCTGTGGGCAATATTAATAATGATGACAGTGTAAGCCTTACACAGCTTTTGGCTTTAATTTCCCAAATTAATACTAAAGTTGATTTAGTATTTTCCAGTAGAGCAAAAGAAATTCATACTGCTACAGAAATGAATGTCAGTAACTGTACTGCTGTTGAAAAGTCTCCTGGTGAGTTGCCCGAAGCTAGAATATCCTACTTGGGGGCGGTACTGAGAGATGTGAATACCACTGGAGTAGGTGAAGTGAATGGAAAAGGCTTGCAAGCAATGGGTGATGGAGAATTCCTCTCCTGACTGAACAGGGAACCGATACCATCATGGGACAGATTCAGGGGCCAGCCAAGAGAAGGTGATGATCCTGTTTCCAATTATAGACATAAAATTTATAAATTGGAAAGAACTCTGAAAAAATTCAGGGGAAAACAGCTTGACAACATGTTTTTTGAAGACTGTATACGCCTGGGAAGAGTACCGAAGGGGCTAAGAATCTGTAAGTTCCCCAATAACATTCAAAGTGGTTGAGTTCTACACCGGGAACTTTTAGAACTGTTTGACTGGACAGGCATTGACTTTATATGGTTACTAATTAAAGACAATGCTAGAATAATGTGCAGTTTGAAAGATGAAATTGTGACATTACAAAGAGAAATAACTGCTGATAGCCTCTTTGAGACAAACAAAGGGGTTTATTCCACTGTCTTCCCGAGGGTTGAGCAACATGAAAATAACATTAAAAAGAAAAAAGAGAAGAAGCTGAAAAGAGAACAGGAGGAATACGAGCAGAAGAGGGCATACCCGATTCCAGGTGCAGGTGGTCGACCAAGAGTTTCATTCATAGAAACAGATGAAGAAGTTGTGGAAATTTTGCCAGGGGATGAGGTTGATGAACCAGAGGTGTTTGGTGAGCAAGGGACTGGCCTAGAGCAGGATTTTTGACCATTGCCAAGAAGGTCTGCATGGCTGAAAAGCAAGTATGGTTCCTGGACACCCAGAAACAACAACAAAAAACAGTATTGGAGAGACTATCGTGTGCAACAAGGGGGTCAAAACAGAAGGAAGGGGAGACCACCACCACCACCACAACCATTCTACCAACGGTAAGACCACCTCAGTTTGTTGTTAATGACAACTTGAAGTATTTTTCTAACTGTTTTAGTACTGAAGTGATGCATAAGACTGTTGGTGATAAATGTGTGGGGAAGATCGATTATACAAGAATCCACAGTAAAACAAATGAATGGTCACCTGTGTTTGGTGGAAATGACAGTACTGAGTGTTATACTGACTTTCCTTGTACTATACTGTTTCAAGAGAATGTTGCTGATACCTGGGACATTGGAAATGGACTGAATACTATAAATGAAAGTTTTAGCAATAAGGCCTCATTGTTACAGTATGCTGTAGAATGTAATGATTTTTCTAATGAAGCATGTCTTAAGGAACTGCATAATGATTTTGATGTAAATATGGAAAAGCATTGTGTTGAGATTACACATGAGACATGCTGTGATGAATCTTTGGGGAACAAACAAAATCTAGATGCATTGAACACAACTAATGAAGGAAATTATATATTTTTACAGCACGATTTTGAGTTTAACAATGTCCCTGCTGAAGCTATGTATAATGATAATAATAATAATACAGGGAACAGTAATGACAACAATGAAAATGAAAATGTTTGTGTTCTGGAATATAATGGCCTTAAGATTTATAATTACAGTGGAATCATATTAAATAACGCCCATGCAGAACTATTTGTAAAAGGGTTTAGTTTTATCCCTAAAAACAGAATTATATGGTTAACACCATTTTAGATTTAAAAATGTTTGCAAGGGCCATAAATTTAAAGTTGGTAATGCAGAATGGGAAGGAGAGTGATGCAACTAGAGTGACCTTAAAAAGAAAAAGTACTTATAACCACCCCCCTATTACCACCAGTGGTCCTTTCCGAAAGATTGAATGAAATAGAGTACAGGAATTTAATAGGGAATAAGACTAGACAGATTAACCAGAATTTAACAAAAGATGAACAACAGGCATTAACAGAGTTAATAAGGAACCAAGAAGTAAGAATCATGAAGCCCGATAAGGGGGGAGGGGTAGTTGTAATGGAACATTATGACTACACCACTAGAATGATGAAATATTTGAATGACAGTTCCTACTTTAGTGCAGCATCACTGAATGAGGTTAACATCTTTAATGCTAGATTAGACATGATTTTGGAAGAACTTTTCCAGGAATATACCTTTAGTGAAGATGAGGTGAGATACTTAAAGGTGAACAATCCTGTAACCCCAGCCTTCTTTGGGATTCCCAAAATTCATAAATCATTAGGGGATCCACCAATGAGACCCATAGTGGCAGGAGGTGGGAGTAAAACAGAACCTTTAGCAAAAATGCTAGATTTCCATTTAAAAGGATTTTTTGAGGATAAAAAACATGTCTTGAAGGACTCTTGGCATTTATTACAGTGTATGGCAAAGAATGAGTTCAAGGAAGAAGTTATTTTCTTGATTATTGATATTAAGGACCTTTTTCTTTGTATCCCACATGAAGAAGGAATGAAATATTTTCAGGAAGCACTAAGGGAAGGAACTAGATTTTCAAGGGATATGGTTTATGTCTTAGCTACCCTCATGGAATTGGTTCTGAAAAATAATTTTGTGTGGTTTCAGGGGGAATATTTCAAGCAAACCCGAGGTGTAGCAATGGGTGCAGCAGTAGCCCCTATATTTGCTAATATTGTTCTTTGGTATTGGGAAACCAAATTTGTGTTAAATTCAAATTTTAGGAAAAATATCTTTAGATATTATAGATTTTTGGATGATATTCTAATATTATGGGAAGGCGGGTTTGATGAGGCAGATGAGTTTTTGAACTATATCAATGCCACTACTGATTTTTTGAATTTTACTAGTAAAATTGAGAAAGAAGCAGTTAATTATCTGGACATCCACCTATATAAAAATAGAAGGGATGGATGTTATGAATCATGTATATATAGCAAGCCCACCCATTTAAATAGTTATCTGCACTTTGAGAGTGACCACCCCTTTTGGCAAAAAAGAAATTTGGTAAAGGGCCAAATGATTAGAATATCAAGACTAATGACAGATGACAACAGGTTTAAAGATCAAATGATAGAGTTAAAGACTATGCTGGCAATAAGGGGTTACCCAACTAGTGTCCTAGAGGGACAGGAGAGTTATGTAACAAGCAGGAGAGAAGATTTTTATCCCCCATTATTGAAGAAACCTGAGAGTTTGTTGAATGTTAAGAAGACAGAAGAGGCAACTACTTGCTGTGTGCTAACATATAATGAGGATAGTGTAGAGGTCTGTAAAATGGTGGAAAAGAACTGGAATTGTGTTTTGGGGGCATATGGATTAACTGAAAAACTGGGTAATAAACCAAAAATAGTTTTCAGAAGAGGACCCAATATTAAGAACTTATTTGAAAGGAAGAAAGACAAAGATAGGATTCCATTAGGTAATATGAGGAAGTGCAATGGCTGCAGGGAATGTAGGTATGTCTATGAATGTAGGAATATAGTGATAGAGGGTCACAATAGAATAATTCCAGTGACAGGGAATTATAATTGTAATACAAAAGGAGTTGTCTATGTGGCCTTGTGCCAGTCATGCTGTGCATATTATATAGGAAAAACAGAAAAGAAGTTAAAAAAGCGAATTTACCAACACATTTATGCAATTAGGAGACAAGATAAAACAAATGCTTTATTTAGACATAGCATAAATTGTAAGGATTTTAAAAAATTCCTCTTCTGTGTATTGGAAAAGGTAGGTAGACAGGAGAGGGGAGTAACTGGCCCTGTTTTTTAGAATACAGGGAAACACACTGGCATGTGTTGTTGAATGCTACAGTTTTTCCTGGTATTAATGACAGGATTTCTGTAAGGAGCTTGCTTCATTTAAAGACAGATGAGATTAGATGAAAATGGTTTAAGTGGCTGAACATAGAAGCAATTAAGTTAGTATAAATATATGTATATATATATATATATATATATATATATATATATATATATATTTTTTTTTTTTTTTTTAACAGATGAAATGTTTATTATATATGTGTTTTTATAAGAGAAATATTTATGTATTATACATAGCAATATATTTTTAAAAGAACATATTAATGTGTTTTTAACTTGAGAGCACATTTAACTAATTAATTCATTTAAGTTAATTGATTGTGATTAAGCAATTGAATTGCATATAACAAAAGGGGGGAAGTGTGCAAGGTTTTGTATCTGAAGTTCTGTTTGTACTGAGTGTGAATAAAGGGAACGAAATCACTTATAACCTTACTCTGCCTGGTGTCTGGTTCTTTTCAAGGAGAAGGTATCCTGTGACATTTTTTGTTGGATTATTTGCTTCATATCTTTTTTGGATAAGAAACATTTTTACAAGTGGAGGTATCACATTGATTGCTATTTTCAGCATGTTAGTACTTTTATAAAGCTGAATATAAATTATAATTAGAACTGCAGTGCAAGGAGAAGTGGTTTGAGTTGAGTGCTGCTTGTTTTTTATACTTGATTTTCACATGTATTCCAGTAATGTATTTAAAAAGTAATTTATTTTTTCATGCCTCACAACCTTTTTATTTCCATCTAGATATTACGTAAGTTGTTATGTAGCCAATGCATTGAAATATCTTTTTTCTTCTACACTTCATTTTGTCTTGATTGGACTCTCATAATGATGGTTTGGCACCCAGGGCAGCGTATTTAATTAAAGTCCCAGTTTTTGTGGTTTTGAGCATGGCTCTTCCCCTTTCTAGTTGGCCACACCCCTTCCTGTTGGCCCCACCCATTCAGCAGTCTCCTGCAGCCCCCGTTTGATTTGAAGTCACTAGCCTCCACTGCTTTTCAGACAGGCATTCCTTGTATTTGTACTGCTTGGAGCACAAACATCTGAACAAGCAGTATGACATCTGTGAGGCCTTCAATCCTAGGGCTCTCACAGAAAGAAAAAATAAGCTGTTTTTGAAAGGGATGTTACCCTCAACTTTCTCCCAAGCCATCTCTGGGGTGAAGTCCTGCTATCATCCTCTTTTATACATTTTTTTTAATATCATCTGAGATGTATTTTGAAAAAATCTTCATAGAATGCTGGTGATCAGTTTTTGGGCATAGAGGTTTCCTATCAATCATATCATATAGATGGTATTGCCTCTTCCTATAATCAATCTTCCTTTCCCACTATTTTTTTTTGTATCAATGAACATTTCCATCATAAAAGGTAAGGTTACCCTCCTTTCCCATCCCCAGGTTCATGATCAAAGAAAATAGTCTGAAACGTATTACACTATACTTTTGAAAAATCTCTTTCAACTTAGTTTCTTGCACAGTATATGGCATTTCTGTATGTTTAATCTTCCTAATTAAATGAAATCACCCTCCTGCATCCCAAAACACCGGTTTCAGTGCTCCACTGTTATTACATGTTATAACAACATTTTATATATATATATATATATATATATATATATATATATATATATATATATATATATATATATATATATATGCTACTTGTTTCTAAATCAGAATATAAGAAAAATAAAACCTGCAGCAGATTTGATAAAACATACTTTAATCTGTAAATGAAAGTGTGATAAGAGACCTTGGGACACAGGTGGACAGTAGTCTCTCCTTTGATAATTACATCTCCACAGTGGTCAGGAAATCCTTCTACATGGCACACCTTATCACAAAAGGTTTCTCATCCAGAAAAAAAGAGGTAATTGTTCCCCTCTACTCATCACTCATTAGACCCATTATAAAGTACAATGCCCCTTTTGGTATGTACCTCACAAAACATCTACAACTGGAAAGGCCGCAGAAATACCTCACAAAGAGGATTACTGGCCTCAAACAGATGCCCTATGCAGACTATCTCAAAAAACTCCATCTTTACCCCGTCGCATGTCGCCTACTCAAAGGCGATCTCTGCCTAACATACAAAGCTATGTCAAACCCAGAGCTGTTGGATATGCTCCACGTAAAGAAATCCCAATCTCTCCAAGCTACACATTCTAGGGACCTAAACCTTGTCACCACAATAAACAGAACATGCTGGAGGGATAGATTCCTGTCCCAGAGACTTCCCATACTTTGGAACAAACTACCTATCTATGTCAAACAGAGCTCCTCATTAGCACTCTTCAAGAAAAATCTTGATGATTGCAAGGGAAATAGGAACTTCACCCAGGGGATCACTTCTGTGGCTCTGCTTGACAGGGGCACAGGAAAATCATTTTCTTGGGTGGCAAAAGCCAGGATACCTTTTTGGCTAGGCTTATATAGACCCTAGGGCCAATAGCCTAGTACCTACCTATGAACATATGAACCTATGTATATGTTTTCTGTGGCATGAAAATGTGTGCAATCTTGCGAACTTTCCTTGTGAGAAAAAAAAAGAAAGAAAAGAAAATATATGGAATTTCTACAGAGTAATTTTCTGCCTTTTGAAGAGAAACACTGTAGTTAGACCTATGTGACATGCCTAATTTGCAGGTGATACTCAAATTACAGGATGTGAGAATCTTTTCAGGCAGAATGCCAAGGACCATAAAAATGAAATTAGAAGATTCTTAAAAGAGGTGGTTAACCCAAGAAAAATTCGTTTTGTTATTATGCACTTGTGAGAAAACCTGCTTAGTTTTATATCTCTGCTTCTATATGGCAATATGTTTATAGCTATATATACCAAATGGATGTGAATCAGAAAAACAGAGAAGAAACAGACTGCTGCAAAGTACCATGAAGCCATTGACTTATCAATATTTTGTTCAGCATTTGTCTTAAATTCAGCTACCTTTACGATTCAGTAATTCCTGTAGATCAGAAAGTAGCTAGAGGAAACTAGCTGCAGTTAGATATTTTCCTTCTAGCAACCTACTCAAATAGATTATTATCTGTTTCCTTGTGCAATTGTATATCACTATGTACAGTATTTATGTTTGTAGTGTAATTGGGAGATTTCCAGTCTGGCAGTCTGGAATGGTGGCAGTTTACTACCAGGAGCCAGAACAGAAAGATTTAGTGCTAATGATATTACGTGCCTTGCATGGATGCTGGTGTGTGTGTGTGTGTGTGTGTGTGTGTGTGTGTGTGTGTGTGTGTGTGTGTGTGTGTGTGTGTGTATAAGAGTTTATTTAAAGTACAGTAACAGTGAGAAAATGAGCAATGGGGATCAATGAAATTCAGAGTGAGTGTACCAAATAAGGGATCTGGGAATCAAGGCCAAAGAATCTGCTCGTATGGGTGTTCAGGATAAAGATTGCTCTTAGATAGTGTGGACGGTAAAGGCCAATGTCTGATAATCTTACCTCTCATTATAATCAATCTTCTTTGCCCCTATTTTTTGTCTCTATGAAGGTTGTACTTCGCAAATTATTTTGTAGTTCATATTTCTGAGCCTTATTTATATTTATACTTAAATCAGTTTGGTATCAGCAGTGTGACTCAAGTGACTGTATCCCATCCCTTGTGGCTATTCACACTGATTGGCAGTGATAAAATGTAACCCCCATCTGTCTAACACTGTTTGACCTCTACACAGATTGAAAGTGGTGGGATTCAAATTCCATCCAACCACCTTTACAAGTAACCCATTTACATTGGTGAGCAGTCCTTCGGATATTGAACTGAATTTATTCTGTGAATCCTTTTTTCACCATTGACATGTGTACCCTCACTGCCACAAAGTAAATATATATATATGTATAGATTGCTCAGGGGTTAGTTAATTGTCAGTTTTAGGAAACCTGCCAAAATGAGCTCTGAAGAATACACCAACATGTCAGTGTCACAGCTCACTGTGGAGTTTAAAACCAAGGGAATTTTTCATGCCAGAATGTCCCAAGGAAAACATGATGGAGATCTTGGGTGTAGCTAGAATACAGCCTACTAAATTGTGAAACAATGTGGCAGGTGCTTTGGGATGTGAGCATGACAAAAAGTATAGAGAAAGCCATCCCAAGATGACCTCAAAGCACTGCTGGAATAAGAGACTGGCACTAGAGATTAAATGGCTGGAGCCTGAGACATTTGACAGAATGAAGAAACTGGAACTGCAAACAGAGCCAGAGCAAAGTGAAGAAAGAGAAAAGTAGCACCAGAATATGAGTATAATAGATGGGGCACCAAACTTAAGATGCCAAGGGCAGTACCAAATCATTTCCAAAGTGTGAAGAGTCAGATGACTTTTGTAGTTTTGTTCAGCCATCTGAAAGGATATGTAATCAACAGTAAATTTACCAGAGGTCAAGGGTGAGATTTTCAACTCCTCTTCTGATAGGTAAAGCAATGCATATTGTCTCAAAGTTAAATGATGTTGATTGTTTGAAATAATCTGAAGTTAAACAATGTTTATTTGAAAAATTTTAAACATTCTCCTGAACACTATGGATGGAAATTCAGAAAGCTAGAAGAAGGGCAGTTGACAATGTGAGTGATTATATGGCACTTACTTTCATAGGGAGGGGGGTTGCAAGTGAGTCTTCTGATCCTGACAGTCAAGGACATGAGAAGTGTATATACTGGGACAGAGGGTTATTTTACAGAAAATGGACTCCTGAGGGATGGTTGCAGGAGAAGTGCTACAGCAACCAGTAGCACCAAGGACCTAAAAATTGACACTTCTGACCATGACCCATGGTATTCCCTTTTCAAGCCAAATGGCCATGAAGAATAAAAAAAAGGCTTATGCAGAATTTTTGTTGGCTAGGCATTGCAGAAGATTCGAACGGGTACTAAAATACATGTGAGTAGTCGCAGAAGGGTGGAAAGGTAAAATATAAAAATAAAGTTGCCTGTTATTGAGGGTCTCTTTCAAAGAGTAGCTACAGAGATTGTGAGACCTCTTAGTACCCCAAGCTGCACAGCTAAAAAGTATATCTTGGTAGTGGTGGTCAGTGCTACCAGATTCTATGAAGCAGTGGCATTGTCCTCTACTGAGGCAGAGAAGGTAGCAGATGTTGTGTTAGGATTTTTCAGCAGGGTAGATTTCCAAGAGAAACGCTGATAGAGGTGCCCATTTTATGTCATAACTGCTGACTTGTCTGTGGAAGTGTTTTGGGTTAAAGCATTTAAAGACTACACCTACTATCCACAGACAAATGGTCTGGTGGAGCAGATGAACTATACACTGAATACCATGTTGAGAGTATTCACATATCAGCTTGAGTAGGACTGGAACAAGTACCTGCTTTCCCATATCCTGTTTGCAAACAGAGAGGTACTCAGGCAATCTACAAGATTTTTACCCTTTGACTTAATTCATGGCCACAGGATAAGACGCACTAGAATCATAGTGAGTTGGAGGGTGACTGTCATTCCCACAAGGAATCTGTTGTAAAATATATCTGAAACATTAGGACCAGGCGTGGGGGAGATCACAAGGACAGCACAAGAGCACCAAGCACAAGCACAACACCAACAAAAGGTCTGGTATGGCCGAGCAGCCAAATATAGAAAGTATTCAGGTGGGCAGAAAGTGATGCTGCTTATTTCTGTTAGACACAGTAAACTGCAGGCAGCATGTGAGGATCCTTTCTACATTTTCAGAAATGTAAGTGATGCTGATTATATGGTAGAATTTCCAGGCAGGAGGCAGAAGCACAGACTCTGACAAATTAGCATAATGAAGCCCTACCATGACAGAGATATTGGTACTCCTCTACCAGCAGTGGGTTACTGGAGAAATTATAGGAGGATCTTGTAGTAGACTTCCTCAGTGATTCTCTATTTGACATGTCAAAGGATGAGGTGGACCTTTCACAGCAGCTCTCTCCTATCCAGCTTTTGGAAATCCAGGCAGTATTACAGGAGCTTGGGGCATGTTTTACTGGTAAGCCAGGATATACATACCTGGCAGAGCATCATGTGGGTACAGGGCCAGAGCAGCCCATCAAATAGATTTCTTATAAGTTACCTGAGTGGGTTAAGAAAACCTTGAGAGAGAAACTCTATGATATTTTCATTATGAGAGTAATCTAGGAGTCTAACTGTTCCTGGGCCTCACCAGTGGTGCTTGTATAAAAGAAGAATGTCAGTATCATGTTCTGTTTAGACCACAGTAAATGAATAGTTCAGCAGAGTCAGTTGCTTACCCCATGCTCAGGACAGATGAAACCTTAAAGCCTTACCTCTCAACTGTGTAGATTTTCACAGAATGTCCAGATATTTGTCTCATATTTTTGGTCCATTATTCATAAAATTCTGGTTTTCTGGCAAATTAGTGGTAGATCATTGAAAACTGAAGTTAGAAAATGACAGACATTTGAGTTTCAGATTTCATACTCTTCAGAAAATTCATGCTAATGCAAAACCTGTTAGTCTAGCAACTTTCTAAGTTTGTGAGAGCAATATTTAAAAATGGTCCCCATTTTTGGACCTTTGTTCCACTTTTATTTATGGCTTATTCCAGATTTTTTACTCAAAGGGGTTGAGAGTTATGCTTAGAGCAGTTGGTGTGGCTAAGAGTATAACTACTTTTGGCCTAATCATCGTTTACTGACAGGTACCCATGAAACCTGCAATGATGGAAAAGATCAGATTTTTAACACCTTTTGAGTTACAGTATATGAGTTCACCAAGAAGCACTTTTGGAAGAAGAATGCCCCTGCAACCATCCAGAGGTTGATAGATCACATCCTAGAAGGAGCTGGTGAATACAATCTTGTTTATCTGTGTGAATATTACAATTTACAGCTGCTCCTGGCATAAACATGTTCAACATGTTTGGGAGGTGTTGAGCAGACTGAAAAGGGCAGGATTAACTAGTAAGGCCAACAAGAGTCAAATAGGAATGACAGTAGTGTCTTATTTGTGTCATATAGTGGTTGATGGTATGATTTATCCAAAGCCTGCCAAGGTGGAGTTCATTCAGGCATGGCCTACACCTGCCACTGATCAGCAAGTGAGGACATTACTAGGAATAGCAGGTTTCTATAGGAAGCTTTGTTCCAAGCTATCATATGATAGCCAATGTCCGTGTAGATGTTACCAGAAATAATAGACCAAATAAGTTTATCTGGACTCCAACTTGTGAACAGGCATTTCAAACACTTAAAGAGGTCTTGTGGCCACAGTGTTAGGCAATCCTGACTGGAATCTAGAATTTATTGTACAGGGGGGAGTATGGCCAACCCATAAGAAAGATGACCATGTGAAGACTTTGCTTTTTCTCTCCCCTGACAAAAACTAGTGGAAAGCTCAGTTTCCTCAACTCAAAAGATGGCTACAGGTGGAACAAATACCCAGGAGGCAGATCCACTGCTGGATCACTTCAAGAAGGAAACTAGAGATGACAGCCTTTTATTGTTCGAATGGCTGACACTGGTGGTATCAGATGTAGAGGCCTAGCATTCCATCACTTTGAGAAGCAGAGCTAGAAAACACTACACAAATTGGTAGCTACATTGCCGGAATAAATAGACCTGAGTACTACAGAAATATGAGAGCTCAAAGAAACCTCTGTTGTACATAATAAAAAAAAGATGACCTAGAAAACATGTTGAGTTGTATTAATGTTAGAATTAAAGGGATGTCAGAAACAATTGTGGAGAGCCACCTAGACCCTTTTTTAAACATTTGTTACAATCAGTGTTGCATGTGCCAGCTACTTAAACTGAGCAATTAAAAGAGTTCACAGGGTGGGATCAATGAAGAAGAATACTCCTCCACTATGACATATCTTGATAGCCCTCCAATCCCACAAAACTGTAGATTGGTTAACCAGAGCAGCAGAAAACATAAGGGAATGACATGGGACAAACACTACATTTTCTTTAAGGCTGACTACTCACAAACCCTGTCTACATTCCAGAAAAATTAGTTCACTTGAGAAAGAAGCTAGCAGACCTAGGCTACAAAGCAGTAATTATCTATCCAATGTTCCTAACAGCTGAAAAAAAAGGAGAGAGAGTTACTTTGCAGGGTCATGCTCAAGCAAGATCTATATTGTTAATGCATAAGCTAAGTTACAACAACCAGAAGGGATGGCGGAGGAAGAAGGCTGGCTAGGCAGGGAAATGGAATGGGGGAGGGCAAAAGGTGAAAGAAAATGCTCAACATCCTGATTCAAGTTGGCAGGATCACAAAAGAAAAACCTCTCTAGATGTCCCAATGAAGGATCCACAATCCAGTAATACCTCTGCCTAATGACCCCTGCCATCCTAATCATCAAAGCCAAGATTTAAAGCCTGCATATCCTTAATCCCAATACCAGTCATGAAAAGGAAAGGTGACGAAGACACCTCTGAAAGAAGCATTACCATCAAGCATGAAGCAGGGGGAGGAGATGGAAATGAGAGTCCTTAAAGAAGATATTTTTGTTCCTTGAGTAAAAAGGACCCAGACATAGAGAAAAAAGAGAAACACTCCTTCACAGTGGCAGAGCCTAGTCAGAAATTGTTTTTTGCTCTTCAGGTACAGAAGATGAGAAGTAGTGAATGCTACAAGGCCTGGAAAAGTTGAAAAGAACACTGAGGGCACATAAGCATCCTATGTTCTTCCCTGTCACAGTTTGACTTCATGTTCACAAATATTGAAGTGAATCAAATCAGTGAATTTAGACAATAAGAGCAGAGCAATGGTAAACATAGTGATGTGATTGTGAAACACAGAGGGCATTGCCATTGCAATTGCAGCAAGAGTTTTTGAGTGAAAGGGGCACCCAAAGCTTTCAGATAATTAGGAAAGAGAATGGCAGAAACCACATCCTAGGATTGTGTGGAAGGTTAGTATCTCTTTGACCACAGGATGTGTGATTACACTTCAATCACTATGCTATCTTTATATAAATTACAATGAGTCTGTACATTTTGTTGATGTTGGTTTTCCAGCCGCTAATGTCTGGCTTTGATGCCAAAGTTCACATGCCTAGTAAATTTCTACTAGTAACAAAAATATTGACAGCAAATAGAAAATCTTTGATTTTTAATGACAAGCAGGTAGCAGCAATGATTCTGGGCTTTACACTCATAGTATGCGGACTGGCAAAGCTATTAGAAGCCTTCATATCTTTGAGATATTTGTGATATATCTGTTATGCTACAGGGAATAAGGGGTAGGGAAAATAACATGCAGAGCAGATATTAATAGACAGCATTACTCAAAGTAAAACCATCAACAGATAACACAGCTGCCCCAAGAAAAAGACGTTTTCTCCATTTATGCTCAATTTAATTAGCTAGATATTAAATGTTATTCTTTATTCATATTTAGTTAAAATATGTTAATTGTTTATTAGTAATAACCAATGTATTTTGTTTGCTATTTACAAAAAATGGATGTTTGTAAGGTTAGCTCATACAGGGCTTAGTTCTGATAAACTGTTTCTTTGTGTCAGGGAGTGAGGGCCCAGCTATGCGTTTGTTGCTCCTTCATTGGAAGGAGTCCACAAGAAGATTAGCCACAAAGAACCAACTTCCTAGGAGTTCCCCAATCACCAAAAGGCACTTCTGCCTACCAGAGGGTAGATCTTGGGTTCTGAGGAAAGAAGGGAGACACAGTTTCATTAATGAACAAGGTCTCATGGGGAAATCAGTACTCTATCTCAGCAGCCCCAAAAGAAAATATAAAATTTCTCTCTATGCACATTGGGTTGTACATACCCCACAGGAAAGTAGGGATACACCAGAGACTGTTGAGAGAGAAAGCTCACATAATATGTTTGAAAGAAATGTAACTGAACATAAAAGTAATCTCAAAATCAAAAACAAGATAATGTAGGTTGGCACTGGCAGATCCCGGGGGGTGCTAATAAGGGGGGATTTCTCCTTGAATGTTATCAGCAGACACCTAGTAACAACTAGAGGAGGGTAATGGGTAATTTGGGAAAGACGTGTTAACCAATACTCATGGGCAATTGGAGAAATAATTACTCCAAATTCAAATTATGTGAATTATTATAAAGACTTCTTATTTCTGTGGCAAGCCATGACAGAGAGAGTACAGTTTTCGTTGTTCATAGGATCATAGGATCATAGAAAGTTACTTGGCTATTGGCCCTGAGGCCCTTACAAGCCTAGCCAAGAATTTAATCTATGTTCTAACAAGTCAGCACCGTATGCCACGGCCCAGCAGGGACATAGGTGGAATCTCAGTGATGTATTTTCTGTTCCCCATCCAGCTATCCAGGTTGTGCTTAAAAAGATTTAATGAGGTCCTCTGCTTTATCTGAAGAGGGAGTCTATTCCACAAAAAGGGGAGTCTCTGGGACACAAATCTGTCCCACCAACAAGTCCTATTGATGTCACAGACCAGGTTGAGGTCTCGTGTGTGGGTTACTTGAGTGGAGCTTGACTTGTGGATATGCAGCAGTCTCATTAGGGTGGGGTTTGAGATTACTTTGTATGCCAGACAGAGGTCACCTCTGAGGAGTCTGTAGGAGACTGAGTAGAGGGACAGGGCTTTTAGCCTATTTGTGTAGGGTAGATGTTTGAGGCCCTGGATACTCTGGGTGAGGAATCTCTGTGGTCTCGCCAGCTGCTGTATGTTCTTTGTAAGGTACATGCCGAAAGGGGCATTGTATTCAATAATCAGTCTTATAAGGGAAGAAGACAGAGATGTTATGACCACCTTGTCCATGGATGAGATACCCTTACTAATGAGGTGGGCCATGTAGAAAGTTTTCCATACAACGGAGGTAATATGGTAGCCAAAAGTCAGTTCGCTATCAACCTAGGTTCCCAAGTCCCTCAAGACTGGTTGCATGCTTAGTGCCTTATTATCAATGTGATAATTTGTGGGGACGTCATTCTCCCTAAAAGGGATGATGATGCATTTTTGGCATTCATTTTAAGGACATGTTTCTGGCACCAGTCATTTGTTTGGGTGAGACCCTCTTGGAGGATGTCCACATCAGTAGGGGAATTAATGACAGCACCCAGCTTGCAGTCATCTGCAAACCTGGTCAGCCATAGCCCACTAGATTTGGCCTGCATCTCTGAGAAGTATACCCCAAACAGCAGAGGCCCCAAGACTGATCCCTGGGGTACATCACTTCTTACAGGTCTACTACTTGAGATGGCTTCCCTCATTTTGACTAGGTGGGGTCTGTGCCAGTTTGCTACCCATCTAGTAACATATGGATTGATGCCTAGTTGAGAGAGTATTATACCTGAGTGGGGAATAGTATTGAAGGCCTTGGCTAGGTCAAGATAGGCTGTGTGCACTGTCTTCCCCTTGTCTATGGCATTGGTGACTGTCTCAAAGAAGTCGACCAGATTTAACAGGCATGACCTCCCCTTGACAAAACCAAACTGTGTGGGATCAAGTATCCTGAGGTTGCCAATGTCCTTGTTAAGGAGGTCCATGATAATCCGTTCCATGGCCTTGCAGATCAGGCTAGTTAGGCTGATGGGTCTATAATTTCCTGGATCAGTGGATGCTCCACCTTTGTGCAAAGGGATGACAATAGCTGTCCTCCACTTAGTTGGGACGAAGGCAGCACTCAGGCTTTGGTTGAATAGGGTGCCTAATGGTGCTGCAAGTTCCTGTCTGAGTTCATGTAGGATGCAGCCTAGGATGTTATCGGGTCCCATGGAGGATGTACTTTTTGCCTTTGAGAGGGCAGTGATGACTAGCTCCCTAGAGATAAGGGGAGGGGGAAGGCACTGGGGATGTCTTGTTTTACTGATGGGGGGGACAGAGGAGTGAAGTTTTCACTGAACCTGTCTACCAGCAGGTTGGCTATATCTACAGGGTTTGTGTATGTGGTGTCCTTGACCACCAGTTCTGAGCAGATCTGGGTGTTTCCCTTGAGATTGTGGACATATGTGAAGAGTGCCTTATGATTGTCTTTAGTAGATGTAGCCAGTTTGGACTTGAAGTTTGCTTTGGAGGATTTCACTAGTTCTCTTATTTACTTGTTCAGGCTAAGAAGAGATTGCTTCCAATTAGACACCTGATCCTTCCTGGTCCTGGAAAGAAATTTTTTCCTTTTATTATAGAGTTTATTTATTGTAGATGTCCACCAGATAGATGTCTACCATTGTTAGCTGGGGATTTTAATTTGGCGTTAGAAAAAAATAAAGATAGGCTCTGTCAAAAACCAGAATACTGCAAAAAGAGTCAGTATTAAGGAACTGGTTAAATGACTTAATTGGGTAGATTCTTGAGTACAGTTAAACCCAGACATTAATCATTCTCAAAGAACTTACTCAACCAGGGCAGTAAAATAGATATTTTCTTAAAAACAAGTGAAGTAGGGCACAGGAGATTGGACACCCTTTGTTAAGGTCACACAAATAAAGAAAAAAAAATCTAAACTAAGCTTTGCCGAAAGGAGTCACAAAGCCGAGCCTCTTTCTAGCGTTGGGAGTCAAGAGCACCTGCCAGTACCCCTTGGTAAGATCAATAGTGGTAAGATACTTAGCCCCACCCAGCTGCTCTAGGGCTTCATCTGTCCTAGTCATGGGGTAAGCATCTGACTCTGTGTCATTATTTAATTTCCTGTAGTCCACACAGAACCTGGTGCTGCCATCCTTCTTTGGTACCAGCACTACTGGGGAGGTCTAGGGACTGCTGGACTCCTGGCTTACCCCCAATTCCAACATTCCCTGTATCTTCTTCCTCAGAGTCTGTTTGTCTCTGTCAGGCACACTATAAGGGGCCTGCTTGATAGGCATTTGGGGTCCTGTATCCACATGGTGCTGCACCAAGTGGGTACATCCTTTCCCATTGAACATGCCCCCAAACTCCTGTAACACTGCTCAGATTTCTCAAACCTGGGTAGGGGACAGCTGCTGGGACACTGCTACCCCTTCCACTGAGTTGACAGCCTGAGCCTCACTGAAGAGATCAGTCACCAGATCCCCCTCGGACTCCTCCTAAAACCCACTGCAAATAATTAGCACCAGAGCCTCCCTATCATGGTAAGATTTCATCATGTTAACATGGTACAGTTTGTGTCCTTCTCCTGCCTAGCAGTTCTAACATGTAGTTAACATCACTGACCTGCCTTACCACTCTGAAGGGTCCCTCTCAAGCTGCCTGCAGCTGATTATGTCGGACAAGAATGAGAACCATAACCTGCTGCCACAAAGCATACTCTCTAGTTTGAGCATTCCTATCATACCAGACCTTTTTCTTCTGTTGGGCTTCTGCCATGTACTCCTATGCCAACCCTGTGAGTTCCCTGAGCCTTGTCCTGATATTTAGGACATATGCCAAAACAGAATCCTTGTGGGATTAATACTCATCTTCCCACTATTCAAGAATCAAATCTAGAGGTTCCCTCAGCCTGTCCCCATACAGCAACTCAAAAGGTGAGAAACCTGTGGATTCCTGGGGCACCTCTCTGTAAGCAAACAACAGATGAGGCAAATATCTGTCCCACTTCCTCTTAAACTGGTATGCAGATGCCTATAACATGGTCTTTAGTGTAGAGTTTAACCTCTCCACCAGACCATTAGTTCGGGATGGTAGGGTGTGGTCTTTAGGTGCATCACCCCACAGTGCCCCCACAGACAAGCCAGCAGGTCTGACATGAAATTGGTACCTCTGTCAGTCAGTATTTCTTTTGGGAAACCTACCCTGCTGAAAATCTCTATCAAAGCATTTGCCACTTTTTCTGCCTCGATGGAGGACAGAGCCAATACCTCAGGGTATCTTGTAGCATAATCTACTACAACTAGGATATCCACAACGTACCAGTATGTGTTTTTAGGATTTTATGACATCTGTATTTTATAATGTTTGTAATTTGTGCTCATACTGTTTTTTATTCTGATTTGTCAGTGTAAGCACATGATCTGTGTGTCATTCCTATTTAAATAGATGGTTTATAAGCTGCTTTGATGTCTGATGAAGCGTTAGTTATAACGCGAAAGCGCTTACTATACTGCAGTTTGTCTATGTTTTTGTACCAATAAACCTGTGTTTTATCCACTGGGGATTTATCTCTATCAAGATTTTGGCCTATGGTGCACTTCTTGCTATGTTTTACTCTGCTGTTTTTATCTTATTTGAAGGTGCTTTACCCAGCAAGAGTTTTCTTTTTTCATATTTATTATAGAGTTTATTTATTGTAGATGTCCACCAGATAGATGTCTACCATTGTTAGCTGGGGATTTTAATTTGGCATTAGAAAAAAATAAAGATAGGCTCTGTCAAAAACCAGAATACTGCAAAAAGAGTCAGTATTAAGGAACTGGATAAATGACTTAATTGGGTAGATTCTTGAGTACAGTTAAACCCAGACATTAATCATTCTCAAAGAACTTAGTCAACCAGGGCAGTAAAATAGATATTTTCTTAAAAACAAGTGAAGTAGGGCACAGGAGATTGGACACCCTTTGTTAAGGTCACACAAATAAAGAAAAATAAAATCTAAACTAAGCTTTGCCGAAAGGAGTCACAAAGCCGAGCCTCTTTCTAGCGTTGGGAGTCAAGAGCACCTGCCAGTACTCCTTGGTAAGATCAATATTGGTAAGATACTTAGCCCCACCCAGCTGCTCTAGGGCTTCATCTGTCCTAGTCATGGGTAAGCATCTGACTCTGTGTCATTATTTAATTTCCTGTAGACCACACAGAACCTGGTGCTGCCATCCTTCTTTGGTACCAGCACTACTGGGGAGGTCTAGGGACTGCTGGACTCCTGGCTTACCCCCATTTCCAACATTCCCTGTATCTCCTTCCTCAGAGTCTGTTTGTCTCTGTCAGGCACACTATAAGGGGCCTGCTTGATAGGCATTTGGGGTCCTGTATCCACATGGTGCTGCACTAAGTGGGTACATCCTTTCCCATTGAACATGCCCCCAAACTCCTGTAACACTGCTCAGATTTCTCAAACCTGGGTAGGGGACAGCTGCTGGGACACTGCTACCCCTTCCACTGAGTTGACAGTCTGAGCCTCACTGAGGAGATCAGTCACCAGATTCCCCTCGGACTCCTCCTAAAACCCACTGCAAATAATTAGCACCAGAGCCTCCCTATCATGGTAAGATTTCATCATGTTAACATGGTACAGTTTGTGCCCTTCTCCTGCCTAGCAGTTCTAACATGTAGTTAACATCACTGACCTGCCTTACCACTCTGAAGGGTCCCTCTCAAGCTGCCTGCAGCTGATTATGTCTGACAAGAATGAGAACCATAACCTGCTGCCACAAAGCATACTCTTTAGTTTGAGCATTCCTATCATTCCAGACCTTTTTCTTCTGTTGGGCTTCTGCCATGTACTCCTAGGCCAACCCTGTGAGTTCACTGAGCCTTGTCCTGATATTTAGGACATATGCCAAAACAGAATCCTTGTGGGATTAATACTCATCGTCCCACTATTCAAGAATCAAATCTAGAGGTTCCCTCAGCCTGTCCCCATACAGCAACTCAAAAGGTGAGAAACCTGTGGATTCCTGGGGCACCTCTCTGTAAGCAAACAACAGATGAGGCAAATATCTGTCCCACTTCCTCTTAAACTGGTATGCAGATGCCTATAACATGGTCTTTAGTGTAGAGTTTAACCTCTCCACCAGACCATTAGTCCGGGGATGGTAGGGTGTGGACTTTAGGTGCTTCACCCCACAGTGCCCCCACAGACAAGCCAGCAGGTCTGACATGAAATTGGTACCTCTGTCAGTCAGTATTTCTTTTGGGAAACCTACCCTGCTGAAAATCTCTATCAAAGCATTTGCCACTTTTTCTGCCTCGATGGAGGACAGAGCCAATACCTCAGGGTATCTTGTAGCATAATCTACTACAACTAGGATATACTTTTTCCCTGTGGAACATTGAGTACTCAGAGGCCCTACAGTTTCCATAGCTACCCTCTGAAATGGCTTCTCTAGCACAGGCAAAGGCATCAAAGGAGGTTTCACTCTGTCTCCTGCTTTGCCTACTTTTTGGCACTGCTCACAGGTCCTGCAGTACCCTATTACAGCCCTGGAAATCCCAGGACAATAAAAGTTTTGCATAATACATCTTTTAATATGCTTTATGCCCATATGACCTGCAAAGGGAATGTCATGGACTTTGGCTAGAAGTACCAGATGGTAGACTCTGGGCATGACCAACTGCTGTATCCTGTCACCCTCTAGCCATCCCTCAGGGGTCCATTCTCTATACAGTAACCCTTTGTGCAAGTATGCAAATTTCCCCTTTCCTCCAGAATCAGGTGCCTCCATAGCTACCTCCCACAAGCCTTGTAATGTAGGGTCTGAGAGTTTAACCTGTCTCAACTCTCTTTTTGTAATCCTTCCCAGGTCTCTTCCCACAGGAAGTCTGGTATCCTCTGACAGCAGTGCCTCACTGTCAGCCTGGGTAGTACTACTCACCTCTGCCTTTGCAGTCACTCTGTCCAAGGGAACATCAGTACCCACCAGCAGCTGTGGTTCACATACAGTCTCACTGCTGCAGGGTAGCTCCCTCTCTGAAGTAACCACCTCACCATTTCTCGCTTCACATGTGAGGTCTGGCTGGGTCCCCCAGGCTACCAGATCCACATGCGTGTCTCCATGCCTGACTGCATATAACTGCATGAACACAAGGTACTGCATTATCAAAATCATTCCCTATCAGGACATCTGCAGGGATATCCTCAAACACACCTACTTGTTTGTTTCCTTTTCCACCCTCCCAGTCTTGACGAACCCTAGCCAAAGGTATTTCAAATGGGGTTCCTCTTAAAGTTCTGACTAGAGTAGACTGCCCAAGCAAGTAGTGCTCCTCTTTAACCATTGCAGGCTTTACAATGGTTAGGTCAGAGGCTGTGTCTCTCTTAGCAGTGGTCTGTTTCCCACCCACTAAGACAGGATATAACCTCCTGTGGTAGTTTGGCACACTTGTTGTCTCCAGACAACTTACCACTGGTATTCTGTCATTCCCACTTACTGGCACCCTACCTTTTGTTCCCCACCTTGCCTCTGTGGACATCTATATGCTACATGACCCCACTGCTAATTTTTAAATCATTTACCCCTTGATCCTAGCCATGTACCTGAACTAGTGGCTTCCCTGTTACTGGCCGACTTTGTTGGGATGATTTAGCCTGCCCATCATGAGTTCCCTTATATCCTTGTGCACACTGGGTATCCTTTTCCTGTGGATTGATACCCTGCTTGCTAGGTATAGGTTTCCTTTTTTCCCCAACTCATCTTTGGTGTTGCATTCTTTATCTGCCAACCAGATTCTCATGTACTCAGGCAAAGTGCTAAGGGCTTGTTCCCTCACCAAAAGGTCTGCCAGCTTTTCAAAAGGGGTGGCCTGGTACCCAGTCACCCACCTCTGAAAATAAGGGGCTTAACTCAGCAATATAATCAGACACACATTCATCTGCCTTGCAACTATACTCATGAACATTTTTTCTATAAGCTTCAGGTGTTAACTTAAACAACATTTAACTCTATTATAATTTAAGCAATCAGTAACAGACAATTTGGAAACAGCAGTTACAACTTTAACATGGAATAAGGGAGCCAGGAACCATACCCAGAGGCCTTGGTCAACATTACACTGTTTACATACACTTTCAAACATATGAGTAAAACTATCAAAATTAGCACCCTCTGTAAATCTTGGAAGAAATTTATTGACTTTTATTGCTTCTGGGGTTCAGTTATTCCCTTCCCCATTAACTTATTGACTCTGGCAAAAAGTCAGCATATCCTTTTCATGTTGCCTCTGCCTCTCATTTTCTTCAGCTTTCAGAAGTCTAAGTCTCTGTGCTGATTCTAATTTCATTTGTTTCTCCTGCCACAGTCTCTCTGCTAATTCTGGTTCCAAATGTTTGGCCTCCAGTTCAAGTCTCTTTAACTCCAGATGGATTTTTAAGTCCTCTGAGGAAAAATTTAACTGTCCATTTTCTGAGAGTTATACAACCCTAAGGCCAGTCTGGCTGTCTTCTTGGTTGCTGGTCTGTGATACAGCTGTGACTAAGGTTGCACTAATTTCCCCTTTAGTCAGGTTGGCATGCACCAGTCCTTTGGCTTGGCAAAGCTCAGCCAATTGGCTCCTTGTCATCTTGCCACAATCCTCTGCTGACATCCTTGCCTGCTCTTCCTGACTAACTAAGCTGACAAAAAATAAATAAAACTATTTTGATATGAATATCTGAATGTCTGCAGTCTGGCTGCTTGAGAGTGCAAACACCTTCTTTAGTGACTACTGTTTACAGGCTACAGGAGTTCAATATCCACACCACTGAATCCCAGTACATGATGTGGTGATCTCACCACTGTCAGCCAGTTAATATGTGATGTGGATATCCCACCACTGCCCACCAATTAATATGTGATGTGGATATCCCACCACTGCCCACCAATTAATATATGACAACCCACCAAGGCTATTAGGAGTGGCCCACACAGTGTCACCAAATAAATATGCAAGTACTCTCAAAACCTAAATATCTCCACACAGATCAGGCACAATGAAATGTTTAAATATATTTAATAATAAATAATAAAAGAACAAGAAAATACTCAGTATATGTCACTCTCCTACTTTGGACACAATAGAAGAGTCTTCGTGGTTTCTGTTTAAGCAGCTTTATTTTATACAAACACATCGTGATAGAAGCTAACTCACTTTAACTTAAGTAACTTATATACAAATTAACTGTTATTATCATGCATGCTTACCCCCTGGCTGCATACTCAAAATGGCACTAAGAATCACACATACTTTATATTTATGTGTGCATTCTCAGTCTTTGACATGCTTCTTAAAGATACAGCACATAACACGTGCTCTTAGATCTACAGCCTCCCTCTTGAAAAACAAAACATGCAATGTTATGGATATTTTGACATGCAGCTATCACAGACAATTATCAGTCATGCATTAATACAAGACATTGTACATATATACACAGTTAAGTCCATGTTGCTACATATTTCACACTGGGCTTAGATACTCATTTATAACATGTGATATAAAATTGGGAATTGGGCTTAACTGCTGGAACTGTCTCTGAAAAATGTTTGATCTGTGATTTACTTAGAATATCTTCAGGAATTGAATCAGAGGTAGGAACACCCTTTGCGATGGAAACAATAGTTGGCTCTCTCTGAGTCTAAGTCACTATAACAATGTTGTGATGATGATTCTGGTTGCTTACAGCTTCGCCTGTACTGCATACCTTCTAAGTCTATATGGTAGGATCTTGGTTCAGGACATTTGCCAATAACTTATCCTATGCAGTCAAAACCTTTTGGTGTTTGAAGTCTGACCATTTCTCCTTCCCTTAATGGAGAAAGAAGTTTGCATGACTTGTCGTAAGATGACTTCTGGATTGAACATTTCTTAAATAATTGAGCCTTAATGATGTCATTATTCTTGGCTTTAGGCTTTAGTAGATTGGTAGGAATAGGTAAGACAGTTCTTGTTTCCCTGGAAAGAAGTCGTTGAGCTGGAGATCCAAGAACATCATCATGAGGTACATTCCTAAGGTTAAGCACATTTAAGAAAATGTCTGAATTGTCACATCTTTACCTTTCAAGTAGCTGTTTCACACTTTGCACAGCTCACTCAGCCAGGCCATTTGACTGAAGATACTCAGGACTGCTAGTAATGTGTAGAAAGTCCCATTTGCTTGCAAAGTTCTGAAACAATTGGCTAGCAAATTGAGTACCATTGTCAGAAATAACTTTGTGCAGACTACCATGGACTGAGAAATGACATTTCAGCTTAGTGATAACAGTAGTAGATGTTAAATTAGGTAGTAGATCAATCTCAAACCAATTCAAGTAAGAATCTACCATTATCAAATAGTGTTGATAGCTCCACTCAAAGATATCAGTGGCTACTGTTGACCAAGGTAGTTCAGGAACTGCATGTAGCTGAAGTGTTTCTCTTTGCAAGTGCAATCTAGTACTATTCCTTACTGAACAAAAAATAAAGTAGTTTATTAATATCTTTCGGTAATGAAGGCCAAAATACTAATTCTCTTGCTCGCCTCTTGGTGGATGTGGAACCTGGGTGACCATGATGTAAAATCTGGATGTACTCATTTTGTAAGGAAGCAGGCACAACAATTTTAGGACCTTTGAAAATAATGCCATCTTCCATCAATATTTCATCTCTGCAGGGAAAATAGGTTTGTGCTTCATGTGGTAGACTAGATTGCTTTCATGGCCATCAAGCATTAAGGTAGTGATTGAGCTTTTGCAAAATTGGATCAGTCTTAGTGTGATTTCTCAACTCATCAAGCCTAGTGATAGAAAAATTATGCACTGCCATCACATCAAAGTCAAAGTTCTCTGAGTCAAGCTGTTCCGTTGTATTTCTGGGCAATCTGGATAAAGTATCAGCCAAATAGAGTAGTTTGCCTTTCATATAGACCATTTTGAAGTTGTACTTTTGCAATTTGAGCATCATTCTTTGTAATCTTGCTGGAGTTGAATGCATAGGCTTCTTTAAAATAGAAACTATAGGTTTATGGTCAGTCTCAATCTGAATACCTCAATCATAAATATAATCATGAAACTTGGAACATGCAAATAGTATTGCTAAAAGCTCTTTCTCAATTTGAGCATATTGCATCTTAGTTTGGGTAAGTGTTCTAGATGCATAGGCTACTGGTCTGCCCTCTTGAAGTATAACGGCACCTAGACCAAATCATGAAGCATCACAAGAAAGAGTAACTGGTTTGTTCACATCATAGTATCTTAATGTAGGTGGGGTGGCAATTTTCTCCTTGAGGTCATCAAACACCTTCTGGTGCTGTTCTAACCATGACCAGACAATATCTTTGTGTGTTAGCTCTCTTAAATGTGTTGTCATCTCACTGAAGTCTGGTATAAACTTGCCTAAATAGTTGACCATGCCTAAAATCACTGTAGAGCTTGAACATTGTCTGGTGCTGACATCTAAAGAATTGCTGCTTGCTTGATCAGGTGTGATCTCAAGCCAGTACTAGTAAATAAATGGCCTACGTATATAACTTCTGGAAATCTGAATTTGTACTTCAGAGGAATGAGCTTCAAGTTTACTTCACGTGCTCTCTAGAACTTTCTTTAGGTTTCTGTCATGCTCTACTTCACCATTGCCTCCAACCAATAAATCATCTACTATTATGGCACATGGATAACCCAAAAAAATTTGCTCCATTGAACACTAGAAGACTTCACTTGCAGAATTTATTCCAAAGGGCACCCTTAGAAATTTGTATCTGCCAAATGGAGTACCAGAAGTGGTTAGAAATGAGGATTTGCAATTAAGCATCACTTGCCAAAATTAACTCTTTGCTTCCAAAACATAAAAAAACAGTGTCATTTGGTATTAGAGCTGCAACCTCTTTAACTGTGCACATTGGATGATAAATATTTTCAATGCTTTGTTCAAATCTCTTGGGTTAATGCATATTCTGATTTTGTCTGAGCCTTTTTTGCGAGCTGCTCCCATAGACGATACCCATTCAGTTTGTTGTGTAACTAGACAACTTACACCTTGCTGCACCATTTTATCCAACTGAGTCTTAACTTTGTCTTGCATAGCTATCAGAACTCTTCTTGCTGGTCTGACTCTGGGTCTAACTTCATGGAATATACTACTGGAAGTTTGTCCAATCTATCATCAAAAACATCAGCATACTCTGAGAAAATGGCTTCTGAGAAAATTAGAACTAGGAGGTGCACTTATGTGATGAACTTCTTTGGTAAAAGAAAGCATATTCATTCTCAAACTATCTTTGAGACCCAATAAAGACTGTACTGGTCTTCTGACTACACAGAATAACAAGTTGTACCAGTTCTTGGCCAAATAATATGAAAGCATCAATGAGCCTTCAGTTTGAATCTCTTCACCTCCATAAGCAACACGTTTTGCACTACTGGCCACATTGAGTTGCTCATCAGTTCTCACTTTAGCAAATGTGTCTGTTGATATAACATTACACTTTGAGCCATTGTCTACTTTAAGCTTTGTGAACTTACTATTCACCCAGACTGTACAGAACACTTCACTTTTTGTCAATAAGTTCACTGCATCAGCTCTTTCACCAATTACTGATACACCATGCACATAGAAAGCTGACTGCTGCGTCTCTACTTGATCAACCTGATTTTTTGTGACCTTTCTTTACTACTGCATGAGGTTTACCTGATTTACAAACTTTTTGGAAATGGTTCCATTTTTTTACAATTGTGACATTGCTAACCAAATTCTATGCATTTCTCTCTTTTAGGCTCATGATTTGCAACACAATTTCAACAGTTAACAATAAAGCTGAACTTGGGTTTTGCTGATTCTTGCTTGTACTGTATTGAGCATGCGCCTTTAACTGGACTGGTTTTAGAACTTGCTGGAAAACTACCTGGTTTCCTTAATGAACTATCAGAGGTTGTGGCTGACATGTGCTTGGTAGGCCTATTTCTGATTGCCATGTGTTGCATGCTGTCTACATTTGCTCTGGAGCCTGCTGAAACCATGCTTTTGTCACTTTCAAACATGTTTTTCTGTCACTTCATGGATTTGACAAATCTCTATGGCTTTAATCAATGTTAAATCACTGTCACAAAGCAAGATCTTTCTCACTGCAGCACTATTAATACCACACACGAGCCTGTCCTTTATCAACTCATCATTTAAGACACCAGACAGACACGTTTTAGCTTTATTTCTCAGATCAGTTAGACAAGCTGCAAAAGTTTCCCCTGGTTTCTGATCTCTCATGTAAAACAAATGCCTCTCCAATGTAATATTTGTCTGGGGGTTATACATCTCTCTAAACTTGCACTTCAAATACTTTGGGTCTTCCATTGATTCAGCTTATACAACAATACAAAAGTTTTCACCTTCTACTTCATATACTGCCACTGCATACAAAAATGAATGCTCTCTGTCCATGGCCTCTGACACAGCTAAGTTTAGCAAAATGAATGCCTTGGTGCATGCATCTCAATCTGAATAAAAACCACTTCAAATCAACACCAGCTATACAAAACATGAAAAACAAAATAGAGCAAATATTCAGGCAGCACAACACAAGACTGGAAACTTTTTTTTTTATTTTATTCTTCTGGTACCTCGGCCTTTCACCTTCAAAGGAATAATTTACATCACATCATCACCCAGTTTAAATAGCCATCCCACAAGTTCAATTTCATTAACATCAATTTATATCAATTACACATTTAAAGCCAACACATTTCATTTTACCTTATATTCACATATTCATTTAAGTATTTAACATTTATATATTAACATTTTCATATTTCCTTCCTAAAAAGTCAAGTTACTGTCAATAATCATACCCCTTGGTTGTAAAGTTTTAAAGTTTATTATCATTCTACATTCTAACTTACTTAATTCATTTTTAAAATTTCCTCCATTAACCATAATAGGACATGCCACTACACTAAAGAAGAAATCCTTATTACTTTCCCCATGAACAGCTAAAAAATGTCTCTGCTACCAGGCTGAAAGTATTTCCCTTCCTTATATCCCCAATGTGCTCCAAAATTCTTACTTTGACTTTCCTCTTGGTTTGCCCAATGTACCATTTTATCTTCTTACATCCACATCCTATAATATAAATAACCCCCATGTGAATTGCAGTGAAAACCCTCTTTAGCTCTAAAATGTCTGCCATTAATATACCAACCATCCAAGTTTTTAACTTTGTCACAAACCATACATTTTCCACAAGGATACATACCAGTTGTACCACTGGTAATGTTCTCCCCTCCATCATTATTTAATATTTCTTTTAAATTATTATATATACCATACGAAAAGGATACGTAGTCCAGGAAAAGATATCCTACACTCACGTCCTGTTTTATCATGTACCAACATTTTCTAATGGTATTTTCAACGACATCAGAGAAAAAGGAAAACTTTGTCACAAAAAATAGTTTTCCTTCTTTGAATTCAGTTTTATCTAAATTTCCCTCTTCCTTTCTTACTTGTGCAGCATTGTTTCTTCTGTATCTTTCCCCTTGACTACATTTTTTGTTCCTAAAACAATGTCTTTTTCACTTTGTAGCAAATCTTCACTATATCCCCTACATTTCAACCTCTCATGGGCATCCAAGATATATCTTTGTTTTAGTTTTTCTTCTGAGGTGTTCAAATACATATGTTTGAACTATCCTATTGGCAAAGGGGTACATACTTTTTGCATGCAAAAAGTTATTTACTCCAATCTCTTTCCTATGAGGTTCAAACTGTATGGTATTCTCCCTATCTACATAAAATTCCACATCCAGATACATGATGTTGGTATAATTAATCTGATAAGTAAATTTTAAACCATCCTCTGTCTGATTTAGTTCTTCTATAAATCTCAAACATCTTGTTTACCTCAACATATAAAATTAAATTGTCCATAAATCTATCATAATAAATTACAATAATAAATTATATTTTCCATGAAGAATTTATTTGTGTATACAAAATGGTTTTCAAAGTCTCCCATATAAACTATTACATATGAGGGAGCAAATGCCACCCCCATAGCTGTGCCTCTTCTCTGAAGAAAAAATAGTTTCTTCCATCTAAAATAATTATGTGTTAGGCAAAACTCCAACAAGTAAAGTAGAAAGAAGGTATGAGGTCCTTCCCCCATCATTCTACCCATTGCATCTAAACCTTTCTTAATCTCAATATTAGTATAAAGTGAGCTTGCATTAACTGTAGCCCAAAAGTAGTCTTTTTGCCATTTTAACTTTTTCAAACTCTCACAAACTTCATTTGTATTCTTTATGTGTGATGGCACCTTACCTAAATACTTCTTAAGATGAAACTCTAAAACTTACCCACATTCTCTAAGTATGATCCTATCCAGTGACATAATGGGCCTTCCCAGGGGGGAGTCCAGATTCTTATGTATTTTGGGCAGGGCATAAAACTTTGGATCTCTTGTTTTTTTTATAATCAGTTTTTGAATATCTTTATTATTCAAAAGTCCCAGACTCTTCCCTCTTTCCAAAATTTCTAATAGCTCCCCCATTGAAATTTAAAACTGGTTTTCTGTCCAACTTCTCATATTCAGCAGTAGATGTAATTAAGTCATTCACCATTTTCTCATAATCAAGTACGCCAATTATTACACAATTTCCTCCCTTGTCAGCTTGCCGAAAAACATAATCATTTAGTTTCAGCTTTACTTCTTTTAAAGCATTCTACTCTTCTTTAGACAAGTTATACTTTCTTTCTTTTTTTAAAAATAACTCAAATTCATGTTCAATTTGACTACATATTATATTTTCAAACATTTTAATACTCATAGAAATCTTAGGAGGCATAAATTGACTTCTATTTGAAGAGATGTTTGGAATTTCCAAATGACCATACCCAGTTTCAAACCCATTAACTTCCTCAGCATATGCCGAGGTCTCACATCCATCATTATTATCAAAAACAGCTTCTGTATCATAAATGCTCAAATTCAAAAGTTCATCATCATTTTCTTCATCTTGTTGTGAAATATTTTCACATACAAGATTCTTTTTTCCACCAATTTTATCAAAATACACTTTCAGATATAATTTTCGACAAAAGCATTTTGCATTTAAGATAACATCCACCAAGGATGGAAATCTTGTTGGGATAAACTTAGGACCCAACAACAATACCCTATTTAAATCTGAAGTTAATTCTAACTTAGGCAAATTCACTATTCTCAAATCGTTTCCATCCTTGGCAGTCACAGACCCAACATCAGAAATCATAGTACTTTCATCAGCATCTGAATGTGAAATTATAGACATTTCTACTGATCTTTTGTCTACCACAGTGTTCTGTTCAACATTCCCAAAAATATTACTTTCGACATCATTTTCATTAACATTATAAATATTTAGATCAGAATAAACAACAGACTTAGAAGCACAACACAAATTTACATCATTTTGTTCATCATCCTGGATACGCAATTAACTATTATCATTCTTTCTTTATAGCTCACCTCCGAAAGTTCACTATGAAGAGTTTTCTGGAGAGCCACAATTTGTTCACGCAATCTATCCAATACTCTCTGATTGCATTTTATCAACATTTGTAACCAGTTTCATGTGCACTTTAAGGAAGCTTCTCGCCACTCCATCAATAAATCATTATCTTCCTCTAAAAAGTTCCCAGCAGGCAATACATTAATACGCAAACCTCTAGGTGTTATATTCAGCCCAATGTATTGCTCTAACAGTTTTATGTCAAAGAAAACAGTCACCTCTTTGGACAAAAGTCTCTCTAATTTCTCAAAGCGCTCAGCGCGGCTATCATCAGCACTGGCTCCCCATAGCCCAGTAGCAGAACATTTTTTAGCTGCTCATAGGGGAAGTAATAAGGATTTCTTCTTTGGTATAGTGGCACATCTTATTATGATTAATGGAGGAAATTTTAAAAATGAATAAAGTAAGTTTGAATACAGAGCGATAAACTTTAAAACTTTACAAAGGGGTATGAATATTGACAGTAACTTGACTTTTTAGGAAGTGAAATATGAACACTTTAATATATAAATGCTATATATTTAAATGAGTATGTGAATATAAGGTAAAATGAAATGTGTTGCTTTAAATGTGTAATTGATATAAATTGATGTTACTGAAATTGAACTTGTGGGATGACTATTTAAACTGGGTGATGATGTGATGTAAATTATTCCTCTGAAGGTGAAAGGCCGAGGTACCAGAAGAATAAAATAAGAAAAAAAGTTTCCAGTCTGGTGTTGTGCTGCCTGAATATTTGCTCTGTTTTATTTTTCATGTTTTGTAGATCTCTATCTGAATAAGCTGCTTGTATAAAAATATTGTATTCTTGCTCAAATATTCTCCAATTCTCTGCAATATTCCGATCAAATACAAGTGGTAAGGCCTTTTGAAATCCATCTGCCATATTAACAAATACCAGTGAAGAGTTTTGCAACTAAGCATGGACACATACATATACACAATGCCAGAAATTTATGCTAGTACTTGCAACTTTGCTCAACAGCACAACACACCTCTGTACAACTGAACTTTGCAAAAAAAGTATCTCTCATGCACTGTAATACTCTTGAAATTATTGTATTGCTAAAGTCATTTACTATCATTTTAAGAAGCACTTCAGATAATTGTATGATGGAAATAAACTGGGCAGGAGAAGCTCAGAGTCGATAACATTTTGAAGTAATGGTACTTTGCGAATAAACTGTACACAACACACTGAAACGTCCCCAAAATGGCCGTACCTTTCTAGGTAATTCTACACTGCAAGAAACACTCTGTAATGGTGGCACTTTGTGAACAGACACACCCAGCACAAGAAACTTTTCGAAATGGCTATACTTTGACTGCACGTTCATAAAATAGTTGCACTCTGCACATAAATAACTCTTTAAAATACATGCACAATAATAAGCACACACTGTAAACACTCTACACACTTTGAGATACTTCAAATAATGTTAGCTATGCCCTTGATGCAATACAAAGTCGTAGTTATGCCAAAACACACAACTTTGACAGAAAGCATGCAGTTATCTCACTTTATTTACACTTAATGTGCCCCTTTTTGCCCTTATTATATTTGTTTTGCTTGTTTAATCTCTTTTCATGCCATTGTACTTGTGTTGGTTTTATTCTAAACATGCCCATTTTGCCTTTAAACATACTCATTTTACTTTTCTGTTAATTGCTTCATCAACTACCTTTACTTTAAATCTTTCCCTTAGTTATTTATTTATTTATTGACATTTGTTAACCGGGTTGGTCCAACTGGGCCAGGAGCCCATTTTCAGTGGAGACCCAAGGAGAAAAGCTCCAATTACATACAGATAAAGTATACATAATAGTTTAACATGCAAAAAGTACAGTGAACAATTTCAAAACAATCAGTTAATAAGCCTTTTGTGCTTCCCGTTTGTTTAATAATGCATTTTCTGCCATTGTACTGCCCTGTTTTGTGCTTTTTATGAAACAGGTAGTTTGTGTGTGTTCTCATTACCTTTGCTTCTTTTCTGGCTCTTTTTCGTGCTCGTTTCTCTTAGTTTACCTTCACTGTCATCTCTGTACCTCATGGCTGTGAATCTTATTCTCTGCAATCCAATTTCTGATACCATGTCACTCTCCAACTTTGGACACAATAGAAGAGTCTTTGTGGGTTTTGTTTAAGCAGCTTTATTTTATACAAATACATCACGGTAGAAGTTTACTGACTTTAACTTAAGTAACTTATATACAAACTAACTGCTAACAATCCAAAGGTGCAAGGAAGAGCTCTGAATGCAGGATGTAGTCAACTTTTTATTAAAATTTTAAAATAAAAATTTAAAAATTATAAAATTTTAAAAATTTAATAAAAGGTTGACTACATCCTGCATTCGGAGCTCTTCCTTGCACCTTTGGGTTGTTACTGGTTTTGAGTTGGTGGAAGTTTATTCTTCTCTTTTTTTCTTGTTACAAACTAACTGCTGTTATCATGCATGCTTACTCCCTGCCTGCATTCTCAAAATGGCACTAGGAATGGCACTTACTTGATATTTATACATGCACTCTCAGTCTCTGATGTGCTTCTTAAAGATACATCACATAGCACGTGCTCTCTGATCTACAGCATATATTCACAATGATATCAGAGTTCAAAACCACAGAAAATATTTAAATATCATTGCAGTGCAGGCTCACACAAATATAGAAAAATAAAATATAAATTAAGTTTTGCTGTATTCCTGACTATATTTAAGAGAGTTATACTCTTCCCTAGAAATTTACTTCATTAGAGCAAGGCAGATGTGGCAAATGGTTCTTGTTGTTGTTGTCAGGTTCAAGACAGAATGCAGAATGCTCTGTCTCACTAAGAGATTTCTCAAAATAATATCTAAAATATTACTGCTGGGATAGCTTCCAGAATGACATAATTTCTGGCCATCTGACTTCTAGTTCCCAGGCCAAAACTGCCATTGCTGACAGCTGATAGCATTTAGCATCTATCTGTAATAATACTCATACAAAGGCTTTTGCTCAGATCTTTGACAGATGCTGGAAGTCATAAAGCAAGTACATTTCTTCACCCTTCCAAAGTAGCAATTACTTCACCCTAAAGACAATACAGCTAGCTTCCGAGTACAGACTTTGTGTCTCTAGCTGCACTGAAACATATTTATGGCCTAGCCTATAAAGTAATTTAATTTCAAATATTTTTCTAAAGTTTGCTGGACTGAGGTTAACCTCCAGTATTTGAGTTTCCATTCTTAAAGTATATAGATTTAAACAGTTGAAATGGTGCATGTATCTGTTCTCTTCCAGAATGGCTCACTGTGGATACATTATAAACACAGCACTTTACAAACACATTTTAAACACAAACTTCTGTAGAAAGCTGTTTGATATACACATGACATGCATTCCAACACATTTGTAGCAGAAGTATCTCATATAGATTAGTTTGATATTCACAAATGGCATATAATTATTTACAAAATTCCAGCTAGCTGTGCTGGCAGTACCTCCTTTGTTCGCATGGGTCATTTGTATTAAAGATGCAAACAAGCTAATAATAGCAGGGTAGAATCTATCAGTGAAACTTTCCAAAAAATTTCTTTTGACCTCTGTAGTCTACAGGCTCTTGACACCTCTGGCAAATAGCTGTCTGAAGTGGACAAACTGAATGTGCTACACCTAAAAGATAGATAAGCCACAGTACAATCAATCAAATATGAAGAGGCAGTAAAAGAGATAATTAAACTCAAGAGAAATAAAGTCCTGGGGCCAGATGGCCTTCTTGATGAATTCTACAACTGGGTAGGAAGTCAGTTTTGGCTAGCATTAGAGCAGCTGTTTAATTCCCACAACTTCCTGGATCATCAACATGACCATGACAAAGAGGCAATGGTAATATTAATCTCCAAGTCAAAATAAAGCCCAATGATTGTAAAGGACTTTTGGCTAATAGCTCTCATAAATCTTGTTCTAAAGATATTCATCTCTATTCTAGCATCCATGTAAGATAAACTCCTACCAACACTCATTCACAAGGGACAAAGGGCCTTTGTGAAATTATGTGAGGTTTCTAATAATTGATGGATCCTGGCAGCACTTTTAGCAAAATATTCTCAACCCCGTAATATAGCAGATTATATTTCATTTGACATTGCCAAAGTTTTGACACAGTGAACTGGGATTTCCTTTCTAAAATCCTGAAGTATAGGAATTTTGGAGAGCCCTTTACTAGTTGGGTCTGCCAACTTTGCATTAAATCAACTTTTAAACATGGCAAATTGAGAAATGTCATGGACTGGCAAAGGAATCATGAATACCCAACAGGGCTGCCCCATCTCTCCCGATCTCTTCATATTAGACATGGAGGAACTTGCACTACAAATATCAACCTTACTATTAAGTAAATGAGCAGCAATGGAGGTTGAAAGTGTTCCACATATTTGCAGATAACTGTATATTATTAAGCAGTAATTCACCCAGACTTCTAAGAAGAATACTTAAATCCTTTGGGGAAGCTTCAGGGCTAGTATGTAATCTGAATAAGTCACTGATTATTAGATGTGGCAAGAAATGTTATGATACCAGATGTGAATATGCCAGCAATATCTCAGCAAGATCCTGCCTGGGTGTCCTGCATAGTTCTACAGCAGCAGAGAGAAAAAAGAGAGACTTTGAGTGGATTAATTACCCCTGTTTTGCTTTTTATTGCTTATGTTTTGCTAACCGCACTATTCTGAGCATTTTATATTAACTTTGCAACTTATTTGAACTGTTTAATTCTATTACTGTTTGCACTTTAACTAATTGTTTTTGTGTTTTTTAATTGTTTGACTGTTGTGGGCTACACACTCAAGTGTGACAGCCATTTTCTGCCTTAAAAGTGTTTGTATTACTGTATCTGACTTAATTTTCAAAAAAAAAAACAAAAATCCTCTCTCTTCTCTTGTTTCCTGCCTTTCTATAACTAGTAGAGTCCGGTTTTCAGATTTTCCTGAATTCTGGGCTGTTTTGCAGTTTCATTGTTGCCCAGACCTTACTAAGATAGAAGGAAGCTTCTCTGTTCATCAGTGAGAGTGGTGAGCTTTGAGCAGCCATCTGTTGCTGGAGGAGTGCTTTCAGCACAGAATCTGTAGTTTTATTGGCCATTTTGGGCTGATTTCTATCCCTTTCATCTTTCTGTTTAAACACCCATTTTTGCTTGTTCTTTGCACTTGTATTACATCAGCAAGACCCTGCCCGGGTATCCTGCAGAGTTCTACAGCAGCAGACAGAGAAAAAAAGAGACTTTGACTGGATTAAGTACCTCTGTTTTGCTTTTTATTGCTATTTTTCGCTAACCGCACTATTCTGAGTGTTTTTTTATTAACTTTGCAACTTATTTGAACTGTTTTTTGAATTCTATTACAGTTTGTACTTTAACTGATAGTTTTTAAGTGTTTTTCAATTAACTGTTGTGGGCTACACACTCAAGTGCGATAGCCATTTTTCTGCCTTAAACGTGTTTATATTACAGTATCTGTTTTAATTTTCAAAAAAATTTACTAATTTCTCACCTTTCTATAACTAGTAGAATCCAGTTTTCAGATTTTGCTGAATTCTGGGCTGTTTTGTAGTTTCTGTGCTGCCCAGACCTTACTAAGATAGAAGGAAGCTTCTCTGTGCTTGTATTACCTCAGCAAGATCCTGTCTGGGTGTCCTGCAGAGTTCTACAGCAGCAGAGAGAGAAAAGAGATACTTTGAGTGGATTAAATACCCCTGCTTTGTTTTTTATTGCTTATTTTTGCTAACTGCACTATTTTGAGTGTTTTTTTATTAACTTTGCAACTTATTTGAACTGTTTTTTTAATTCTATTACTGTTTGCACTTTAGCTGATCGTTTTTAGGTGTTTTTAATTGTTTGACTGCTGTGGGCTACACACTCAAGTGCAATAGCCATTTTCAGCTTGTATTACTGTATCTGTTTACATTTTCAAAAAAAAAAAAACTATCTCTTTACTCGTTTCCAGCCTTTCTATAACTAGTAGAGTCTGGTTTCAGATTTTGCTGAATTCTGGGCTGTTTTGTAGTTTCTGAACTGCCCAGACCTTATTAAGATAGAAGGAAGCTTCTCTGTTCATCAATGAAAGTGGTGAGCTTTGAGCAGCCTATCTGTTGCTGGAGGAGTGGTTTCAGCTCAGAATCTGTAGTTTTAATGGCCATTTTGGGCTATTTCTATCCCTTTCATCTTGCTGTCTAAAAACCCGTGTTTGCTTGGTTTTTGCACTTGTATTACCTCAGCAAGATCCTGCCTGGGTGTCCTGAAGAGTTCTACAGCAGCAGAGAGAGAAAAGAGAGATTGTGAGTGGATTAAGTACCACTGTTTTGCTTTTTATTGTTTATCTTCACTAACTGCACTATTCTGAGCATTTGTTATTAACTTTGCAACTTACTTGAACTGTTTTTTTGAATTCTATTACAGTTTGCACTTTAACTGATAGTTTTTAAGTGTTTTTCAATTGTTTAACTGTTGTGGGCTACATACTCAAGTGTGATAGCCATTTTCTGCCTTAAAAGTGTTTGTATTACTTTATCTGTTATAATTTTCAAAAAAAAAATCCTATCTTTTTACTTGTTTCTCGCCTTTCTATAACTAGTAGAATCTGGTTTTCAGATTTTGCTGAATTCTGGGCTGTTTTGTACTTTCTGTATTGCCCAGACCTTATTAAGATAGAAGGAAGCTTATTTGTTCTTCAACGAGAGTGGTGAGCTTTGAGCAGCCTATCTGTTGCTGGACAAGTGGTTTCAGCTCAGAATCTGTAGTTTTATTGGCCATTTTGGGCTATTTCTACCCCTTTCATCTTTCTGTTTAAAAACCCATGTTTGCACATTTTTTGTGCTTGTATTACCTCAGCAAGATCCTGTCTGGGTGTCCTGCAGAGTTCTACAGCAGCAGAGAGAGAAAAGAGAGACTTTGAGTGGATTAAATACCCCTGCTTTGTTTTTTATTGCTTATTTTTGCTAACTGCACTATTTTGAGTGTTTTTTTATTAACTTTGCAACTTATTTGAACTGTTTTTTTTTTTTAATTCTATTACTGTTTGCACTTTAGCTGATCGTTTTTAGGTGTTTTTAATTGTTTGACTGTTGTGGGCTACACACTCAAGTGCAATAGCCATTTTCAGCTTGTATTACTGTATCTGTTTTCATTTTCAAAAAAAAAAAACTATCTCTTTACTCGTTTCCAGCCTTTCTATAACTAGTAGAGTCTGGTTTCAGATTTTGCTGAATTCTGGGCTGTTTTGTAGTTTCTGAACTGCCCAGACCTTATTAAGATAGAAGGAAGCTTCTCTGTTCATCAATGAAAGTGGTGAGCTTTGAGCAGCCTATCTGTTGCTGGAGGAGTGGTTTCAGTTCAGAATCTGTAGTTTTAATGGCCATTTTGGGCTATTTCTATCCCTTTCATCTTGCTGTCTAAAAACCAGTGTTTGCTTGGTTTTTGCACTTGTATTACCTCAGCAAGATCCTGCCTGGGTGTCCTGAAGAGTTCTACAGCAGCAGAGAGAGAAAAGAGAGATTGTGAGTGGATTAAGTACCACTGTTTTGCTTTTTATTGTTTATCTTCACTAACTGCACTATTCTGAGCATTTGTTAATAACTTTGCAACTTATTTGAACTGTTTTTTGAATTCTATTACAGTTTGTACTTTAACTGATAGTTTTTAAGTGTTTTTCAATTAACTGTTGTGGGCTACACACTCAAGTGTGATAGCCATTTTCTGCCTTAAAAGTATTTGTATTACTTTATCTGTTATAATTTTCAAAAAAAAAATCCTATCTTTTTACTTGTTTCTCGCCTTTCTATAACTAGTAGAATCTGTTTTTCAGATTTTGCTGAATTCTAGGCTGTTTTGTACTTTCTGTGTTTCCCAGACCTTACTAAGATAGAAGGAAGCTTCTTTGTTCATCAACGAGAGTGGTGAGCTTTGAGCAGCCTATCTGTTGCTGGACAAGTGGTTTCAGCTCAGAATCTGTAGTTTTATTGGCCATTTTGGGCTATTTCTATCCCTTTCATCTTTCTGTTTAAAAACCCATGTTTGCACGGGTTTGCTCATCGCACAGCACCATTTAACTAGGGTTAAACTATTACCAGCGCCACGAAGTCTGCTCTTCAAGTTTTCCCTTAGAACTAGCCAGTTTGGTTTATATGCACTCAAGCCTGTTCCTTGTAGCTCAGCACTTGCTTAGAAACCGTCGTAAGCACTAGATAGACCATAAATTGCTACAGCACTCAACTCTCCTTACCAAGTAAGAAAAAACAGTTAGTACTTAAATAGTACATAAATAAATAAGTACCTATCCAGGCATGTCCAGGGGTCAGCTCCCAGTGTTTTCTCCTTTCCAGCTGGTGAATCTGTGCATCCTGAGGCAATGTAGCAATTGCCTCATGTAGACAGTCAACCCTCTCCTCCTGCCACCTAACACCACAACCTGTGAGAGATGCACTTATATTGCCAAATTGGAAGCCAAGCTCTCTCCAGCCAAGACTGGACTAGTCAGTCAGGAGGAGAAGGTAAACACTCACACCACATCACACACAACACATAATCCTTCAAATCCTACACCCACACATAGTAACATGAAACACACACATACATTCATGGAGGTTCTTAAAATAAATCTGCCCAAACAACAGAGACCTCTGAAGCAGAAACACAAACAACCAACACCACCCAACACAACCCAAGTGACACATAACTCACAAAACCAGTGTGCCACTCAACCTCAGCCCCTAAGGCAAAACAACGTACCCAGCACACTAGTCATATGTGGCTCTATAGTCAGGCACACTTATGTCCCACTCACCAGGCTAAACAAGGAGAAGATTACAGTTAGCTGTCTGTTGGGTGCCAGGATCTGCCACATAACCCACAAACTCAGGTCACTCCACAACAAGTATATGACTGTCTTTGTCCATGTTGGAGTGAATGACCTGAGATGTACCTCCCTGGACTACATGTGAAAGAGACATGGAGGAGCTCTCAGATCTTGTAGCCCAGGCTGATTTGACCCTAGCCCTGAGTAGCGTCCTGCCATCACCCAGAATGATACCTCAGTACAAGGACAAAATGATTGACTTCAACAATTGGCTAACCTTCTAGTGTCATTCTAAGGGTATCCAGTATCTGTCAGCCTGGGATGACATGATCGGCAAGCCACGATGCTTTGCCAGAGATGGCCTGCACCTGTCACCTCTGGGTTTCCAGATACTGGCTAAGGCTTTTGCTACCCCCATAGTGCCTTTTTAGACAAGGTTCAAAGGACAAAATTACCTCTGTAACTGGTATAAGCAAACAAAATCTGAGGGTAATACTGCTCAATGCTAGAAGTCTAAATCTCAAAATGCACTCACTCGAGGCACTCCTTAAAATGGAAAATATCGACATCTGTGCCGTGACAGAGACGTGGTTCAAGGCTCCAGAGAGCACCCCTACAATACCAGGCTACAAATCATGCCACACCTTTTGGCAATCTAACATGGACCGAAACACCAGAGGTGGAGGCGTGTCCATATTCACCAAGGATATCCACACCTCCAGGCTAATTGCCCAACATAATGCATCCAAAATTCTCCAGGTGCAAATAACACTGGGCAAGACTGCAATCCAAATTGTAGCTTGCTACAGATCCCCCACCTTGCCCCAAGACTCCCACTCTACTTTTCTTAACATAGTGGAAATATTAAGGTACAACCCAACCCCCTGATACTGGGAGACTTCAACTACCCCGCTATTAACTGGGAAAACTACTCATGTACCAACACATTGGCACAGCGTTTTTTTGAATTCATAAATTCCAGTGCCTTGGATTAACTGGTCCAGACCCCACCAGGAGCAACAATATCCTAGACCTGGTCTTTACCAACTTGGGCAATTAATGCTCCACACCAGAGGTCAGCCCCTCGTTGGTCAGATCCGACCATAAGCTAGTCACCCTAAACATCCATATCCCGCCCCCACTCCATATTAAGGAAACCACCGTAAAAAACTTCTCCAAAGTCAACTTCATGCTTCTTAAGACTGAAATGGCTAACTTCACTGTACCCATGCAGACAGACAGTAGTAGTGCGACTGCAGAGTCCTACATCAATGCACTGTTGGAACACATACACGAGTGCATGGACCATACCATCTCAAATAGAACCAAGATGCTATCCTTCAAACAAAAGAAGCCAATCTGGTGGTCCCCTGCCATTAACAAGCTGTACAACAGAAAGAAGAAACTGTTGCAAAAAAAGTAAAATCACAAGATTGGAAAATCTCCCTTGTCAGCCTCAGTGAGAAGCTAAGATTCCTCATAAAATCCTCCAAAGCTAGTTGTGAAAACAAAATTACCAGTGATTCTAAAGACAACCACAAAGCATTTTATAGTTATGTCAATAATCTTAATGGCAACACTCAGATCTGCTCAGAGCTACAGCACAATGGCACTAAACATACAGAACCAGCTGATATCACAAACATCCTGGCAGATAGGTTCAGTGCAAATTTCACCTCCCTCTCACCCTCGAAAGGGCCTGTCTCTATACCGGATGAATGCCAAGTCCCTGTAATCACGGCCACACAGGAGAAGAACGCACTCGCCAAAGCCAAAAATACAACTTCCATGGGACCTGACAAAGTCCAAGGCTGTGTTCTGCACGAACTACAAAATGAACTGGCACCCCACCTAAGTACCATGTTCAATCATAGCCTCACTACAGGTTTTGTGCCCACTGAATGGCACACAGCTACTGTCATCCCACTCCATAAGGAGGGGTCCACCACAGATCCCGGGAACTAGCAACCCATAAGCCTGACAAGTCTGATCTGCAAGGTCATGGAACATATCATCCTGGAACTTATAAACAAAGACATAAGGTAACCTGCAAACTCTGGACCCCACCCACTTTGGGTTTTTGAAAGGTAGATCATGTCTCCTAAACCTGACTGACTTCTTTGAAGCAGTCACTAAAGTCATGGACAAGGGTAAGGCAGTTCACACAGCCTACCTAGATCTCACCAAGGCCTTCAACACCATCCCCCACTCTGGTATTATTGATAAACTCATGAAACTGTGCATAAACTCCTATGTCATGCAATGGGTGGCCAACTGGCTCACTGACAAAACCCACACTGGTTCAGACCAGTGACAAGTGGAGTACCACAGGGTTCAGTCCTGGGTCTCCTCCTGTTCGGCATCTAATTCCCTGAAGTCCAAGCCAACACAGAGGGCTTATGGCTAACAAAGTTTGCAGATGACTGCAAACTGGGAGCCATTATTGAATCCCCTAAGGATGTGGACATTCTATAAAAGGGTCTAGCTTAGACAGATGCCTACTATCAAAGCCACGGCCTCAAGCTCAATGCCAAAAAATGCATAGTCATCCCTTTGGGAAAAACCTTGTGGCCAACAAACTACCACATAGGAGGTAGTCCACTCAGCACCGAAAGTGTGATATGAGACCTAGGGACACAGGTAGACAATAGTCTCTCCTTTGATAAACACATAGCAACAGTGGTCAAGAATTCCTTCTATGTGGCACACCTCATCACAAAAGGTTTCTCATCCAGAAAAAAAGAGGTCATTGTCCCCTCTACTCAGCCCTCATTAGACCTACTATAGAGTACAATGCCCCATTTTGGATGTACCTCACAAGACATTTGCAGCAATGGGAAAGACCACAAAAATACCTCACAAAGAGGATCACCGGCCTCAAACAGATGCCCTATGCAGACCGTCTTAAGAAACTCCAGCTCTACTCCATTGTATATCACCTACTCAGAAGCAATCTCTGCCTAACATACAAAGCCATGTCAAACCCAGAGCGGTTGGACATGCTACACTTAGAAAAATCCAAATCCCTTTGGGCCACATGCTCCAGGGACCTTAACCTTGTCACCACAATAAACAGAACTTGCTGGAGGGATAGGTTCCTGTCCCAAAGACTTCCCATACTCTGGGACAAGCTGCCTGTTCATGTCAAACAGAGCACCTCATTGGCCCTGTTTTAAGAAAAATTTGGACAACTGGATGGGAAATAGGATATTTACCCCGGGGATCACTTCTGTGGCTCTGCTTGACAGGGGAACAGGTAAATACATTTCTGGGTGGCTAAAGCCAGGGAATCTTTATGGCTAGGCTTATATAGGCCCTGGGGCCAATAGCCTAGTACCTACCTATGAACCTATGAACCTAATAATAACTCATTCCAAGGACTACACATTGGCTATGGCTGAGAACAACATACAAAGTTTGAGCAGTAGATTCTAGGACTCTCAGTTAGATAAACTGAAGCATTTCTTTACCATTGCACATGCCATACAAGCTGTCCAGGTCATGCTGATGCCACATATTTTATGCCAAGTAAAGAATTTACCAGTCCCAGCCACCCAACTCAAGATTACCCAGTTCCAGGGGTTAACAGATAACCAGGTGTTGAGAAATTTGAGACATAGAATCTTAGCCTTTTTAATGCATGTTCCCAGGTGTTATGGAGGCTGGATTTTACCACATTTGGATAGGTATACAGTAGCATTCAAACCGAAGCATCTAATAAAATTAAGCACAAAGGAGCAATCTAAGGAAGAGGCTGTGTCAATTTACCCACTCACCAATTTCAAAGATAGTAGATGATCAAGCTACATGAGGAGTGCCTGAAGCTGGGAGAAATGGCATGGGGCATGAAATCCACAGAGGTTATATGGCACCATCAACAAATTATAGAAAGTACTGGAGAAAATCAAAGAAACACATGACTACACAGTGGGACTTCTGAACGGGATCAGTTGCAAAGCCACCATGGTGTACATTCTTCACAGCTTTCAGGTGGTCTGTCAAGACTTTAAACTTGTAGAATAAGAATAGTTCACCTACCTACAGGTATGTAGGGTCTACCACGACTCTGTCTACCCATGGGGGAAAATGTGTCACTCTTGCCATGAGATGTGTGGATAAGAGTATCAAATGGGAATGCAGGGTTGATCTACAAGGATCTATGAGAATGTAAGATACAGGCAACCAAACAACAAATAGAAGAAAGTAGAAAAAGCAAGAGGACATGTCCCTCAGGAGGGAAGACTGGGAACAACTATGGAAGTCCACAAAGCAACTCAGTAGATGGCCTTGGATCACTGGTATTTTTCACAAGCAAGAGAATTCTATCAAGGACTGGGACTAGAGAATAGCTGTTGGAGATATGGGAAACAAGGACTAGACAATAAACATATGTTTTAGGATTGCCATAAAATAAGAGGCTACTGGGAGTATCTAATTATATATCTGAGGAAATAATTCCATACTCCTGTTGATCTTGGTTGGGAGTTTTGTTGTTTGGCATAGTGAAAAGGGTACCCTCACATGAGCAGGTAGTACTAAGTGTAGTCTGGCTGCTGCCATGCATAATTAAACTCATGGGTGCCATGGAAGGGAAGTAAAAGAAAGGATTTCAGAGGATGCATATAGAAAATACATTTTGAAAGCATTTGGAAAACATATTGCAGTTATTTAAAAGTGTGGGGGCAACAAACTAATATCCCCTGTATCTGAAAAAAGTGTGTTTACTAAGACTCCGTGTTTATGTCCCCACTTAAGGTCTTGGTAATAAGAGAGCAAGGTGTATCATGAATGACTCCTTCGCATATCGCCTGCTCAGAGGCTATCTTTGCCTAACATTCAAAGCTATGTCAAACCGAAAGCTGTTGGACATGCTTCACTTAAAGAAATACCAGTCCCTCTGAGCTACATGATCTAGGGACCTAAACCTTGTCACCACAATAAACAGAACATGCTGGAGGGATAGATTTCTGTACCAGAGACTTCCCATACTCTGGAACAAACTACCTATCTATATCAAACAAAGCTCTTCATTAGCTCTCTTCAAGAAAAATCTTGATGATTGGAGGGAAAATAGGAAATTCACCCCGGGGATCACCTATGTGGCTCTGCTCGACAGGAGCACAGGAAAACAATTTTCTTGGGTGGCGAAAGCCTGGGTACCTTTTTGGCTAGGCTTATATAAGCCCTAGGGTCAATAGTCTAGTACTTACCTATGAACTTATGAATCTATGTATATAGTTAACTATTATGCCTTTGTAAAGTGGATGTTCCATGTTATCTGCACTTTTGTAATGTTGATACTTAGTGTTATCTGTACTCTTCAGACATACATATTATTAATTTCAGCCTGTCATAAAATACAATTCATTTTAAAAAATAATTTATTTTACAGGTAGATGATTAGAGCCATGAGGGATAGATGTACTTAGGTTTACTCAGATTGGGAAGAGTACCCTATAGTGTACCTCTGCTGCAGATTTCATCCCAGGAAGGAATCCTATGCACCTGTAGAAAAGGAATGTTTCAGCATACTTTTGACTCTAAAAGAACTTCATTCTACTTGTATAGTGATTACACAGGACAGTCCTTGCTGTCTACTTGTTCAAAAGGATTATTTTCAGTTTCTTTGTGCAACTGTATATCTATATGCATATTTAACTGCTTACTATATTGCTTCTCTCATTCTTTCATAAATAAAGTATTTTGAGTTATTCATTTTCAAAACCCTTGCTGCTGCTCATCTCTGTATAGATTTATTAAAGATAATGGGGTATTCATTGCTAAATAGTGACAAGCTTATGGCATCAGCCTGCATCACCTGCATTGGTCAGACTCTTCTACACACACACACACACACACACACACACACACACACACACACACACACACACACACACACACTCTGTCATTTCTATTTATAATTATTTGAATTACTAACCAATGTAAAATAAGACCTGAAAACATGAGCTTGGAGGAACCCAGCCTGATAATCTGCGGTAGTGGCAGTTTACTGCCATTAGCTAGGACAGAACACTGCACTGCTGGAAAATATTACCCACCTTCCCTGCCAAATGAGATTGTAAGTGTGTGTGTGTGTGTGTGTGTGTGTGTGTGTGTGTGTGTGTGTGTGTGTAATACTTTGTTTTAAGTACAGTTAATGTGGGCAAGTAAGCAGAAGAAGGGAAAAAAATGAGAGAATGTGGTGATAAAGGGGTCTGAGAAGCTAAGCCAAGGTTTGTGCTCAGTAGACTGTTCAGTGTGAAGACTGCTCTTAGGGTTGGAGAATGAAGCCCCATATCCAATACAGCAGTGCATTTTTCCTCCATGATCCTGTGACTAGCCTGCACTTCGATATCTTTTTTGTGACTCATATTTGAGTGCCTTATTTGTAAGTGGTGCAGTTGGGAGATTATACCCTTGATGGCCATTCACATTGGTTATCAATAGTGGGATTCAAATCTTGTCTGTCTGCCACCACCCTTATTAGTGGTGGTACTGGAACTTAATCCACCTGTAGACTGTTTTATTTCCTTTGCAGCTAGATTACACTTAATCTCCCCAACTCCTAGAAGAACTGGTATTTGCCTTAGACAAGGGCTTCCATGCTGGAAGTCCTTTGGGCATCCATAAAATCCAAAATATTCAATACCAGTGGTTTTGGATGGTCTAAAAGGCCTCTTCTCTACATCAACTGATATTTTACAAAATAAAATATACTATACCCTCATAATCTTTCTTTGTACTCATTTAAATAAAACTATATTTGTGCAGCTGACTCCAGTTTATCTTTCCAACAAACAGTTCAAAGGTCAGCTCTTATCTTAAAGATTAATTACTCAAGGTTTTAACAAATGCATCTTGTGGAAGTTAGCCAGTTCTGTTTCTGGCTAAGGGAAAATATGTAGCCAAATATTTTAGGTAAAATGCTCCCAGCCAATGAATACATTT